>NC_088236.1:14255204-14555204 GCF_036934945.1 Oncorhynchus masou masou | reverse complement strand
TATTGGAGGTTTTTGTAGACGTAACATGTGTTTGCGGTTTGAGCTACTCCAGGAAGTGACGTTGCTGACTAGCTCAGTGCTGCCCCCTCATTGAATATTTCAAGTTGAAGTCTGACCGGGGTACTGCAGGCTGCCATTAGCAACTCAATTATACTTATTGTGTGAGTGATTTTATTATAATCTGTTCAAGAACATCTGGTGTAATAGAAGCAGTTATTGGTACCATGATTGTCTTTGAAAATGTGTATTTATTTACATGAAGATTGTCCACAGTTTACCATTTTCTCCATCATTGTAATGGGGGAACATTTTCTGCAAACAATGTCTGCAGTACTGTGGTCGGCCTTGAATGTATTGGCTTAAGTGAGAGGGGGCAGTCATTCTCCTCTGGATTGGAGCCTAATAAGCCAGCCTTATCTCTTTGTATTCCCCTCTGACTCGCTCCCTTCCCCTGGTGGTCAGGTGAGGTACCGCAGGGAGCACGCCTTGGGCCGCCAGCTGCCCTTCTTCCCCCTGCTGGAGGATCTGATGAGGGACGTGTGTGACGGCGCCGCCCTCCTCACCGTGGTCCACTATTACTGCCCCGACCACATGAAGCTCCACGGTACATCATGGGACGACATCTGTCCTCAACAAACTGGGGTTTCATCACTAGATGTTAAATCTATCCTTTTTTTCTCCCTGATTGGTCAGGAATCCCAAATTTTGTCTGACCTCAAACAATTAGTAAAATCATGTCTTTAACCTGTTTTGTAATTGAAATGGTCCATTGAGCTCAACTCCAGATCTATGTTGTGGACATTTGACATTAAATCTGTGTTGTGCCCTGACTGCCAAGGAGGATTGCATGTGACATTACTAAACATCAGGTCAATGAGCTCCATCCTGACCTTTTTGACCTCTGTATCAGATATCTGTCTGAAGGAGGTGACCTCCATAGCTGACAGTCTGTACAACATCCAGCTGCTCAAGCAATTCTCAAATGAATATCTCAACAAGAGCTTCTACCTAACCATGGAAGATATGCTCTACTCTCCACTGGTTCTCAAGGTAAATAAGTCCTTTGGTATTTGTCGTCACTGTAGCTGTGTTTTTCCCTGCAGCTGTGTTTTTCCCCGTCCCTGTAGCTGTGTTTTTCACTGTTTTCCCTGTAGCTGTGTTTTTCCCTGTAGCTTTGGTGTTCACTGTTTTTCCCTGTAGCTGTGTTTTTCCCTGTGTTTTTCCCTGTGCTTTTCCCTGTGGCTGTGCTTTTCCCTGTGCTTTTCCCTGTGCTTTTCCCTGTGCTTTTCCCTGTGGCTGTGTTTTTCCCTGTGCTTTTCCCTGTGGCTGTGCTTTTCCCTGTGCTTTTCCCTGTGCTTTTCCCTGTGCTTTTCCCTGTGTTTTTCCCTGTGTTTTTCCCTGTGGCTGTGTTTTTCCCTGTGCTTTTCCCTGTGCTTTTCCCTGTGCTTTTCCCTGTGCTTTTCCCTGTGTTTTTCCCTGTGTTTTTCCCTTTGGCTGTGTTTTTCCCTGTGGCTGTGTTTTTCCCTGTGGCTGTGTTTTTTTCCCCCATCACTGTAACTTTGAGGACTTTGTTTTTCTGTGTTTCTAAGGAAGCACTTGATTCATTGATGGTTTTGGTAACGTGTTGTATGTCATTGTAGTTGAGTTTCTCTAACGTGGTTCTTGTTTTCACTATTCAGCACAATGTGATGGTGTTCATCGCTGAGCTCTTCTGGTGGTTTGAGACTGTCAAGCCAGAGTTTGTCCAACCCAGGACGGAGGAGTTCAGAGATGGTGAGGATCATCTCTATGGGTGTGTTGTGGTCTGAATGGGATGGGTCAACAAATCAGGACAGGCAGGAGAGGGAAAAGGAGTACTTTAGGACCTCCTTACAGAACATGTGATTCAACTGGAGTGTCATTATTTTCATTTCTTCCAATGACATTTCAATGCAAATGTGTAAATGATCCCCATGCAATGTCAATAGTGTAATATATAGTGTTTAGATTTAGCTGATTAATAATAATATAATTGATTTTGGATGAACTTGACCATCAGTTAAAATAAGCAGCTGCAGTTTTGTATATATGCATTTATTTCACCTTTATTTAACCAGGTAGGCTAGTTGAGAACACCTTTATTTAACCAGGTGAGAACACCTTTATTTAACCAGGCAGGCTAGTTGAGAACACCTTTATTTAACCAGGTGAGAACACCTTTATTTAACCAGGTAGGCCAGTTGAGAACAAGTTCTTATTTACAACTGCCTGGCCAAGATAAAGCAAAGCAGTTCAACACACAGGTAAGATAAGGGCGGGCGGTAAGGCAATAAATAGGCCATGGTGGCGAAGTACTTACAATCTACCAATTAAACGCTGGAGTGATAGATATGCAGAAGGTGAATGTGCAAGTAGAGATACTGCGGTGCAACGGAGCAAGATAAATAAAAACAGTATGGGGATGAGGTAGTTGGATGGGCTATTTACAGATGGGCTATGTACAGGTCCTGTGAGCTGCTCTGACTGCTGGTGCTTAAAGCTAGTGAGGGAGTGTCTCCAGCTTCAGCTATTTTTGCAGTTCGTTCAAGTCATTGGCAGCAGAGAACTGGAAAGAAAGGCGGCCAAAGGAGGAATTGGCTTTGGGGGTGACCAGTGAGATATACCTGCTGGAGCGCGTGCTACGGTTGGGTGCTGCTATGGTGACCAGTGAGCTGAGATAAGATGGGGCTTTACCTATCAAAGACTTGTCGATGACCTGGAGCCAGTAGGTTTGGCGACGAGTATGAAGTAAGGGCCAGCCAACGAGTGTGTACAGGTTGCAGTGGTGGGTAGTATATGGGGCTTTGGTGACAAAACGGATGGCACTGTGATGGACTGCATCCAATTTGTTGAGTAGAGTGTTGAAGGCCATTTTGTAAACGACATCGCCGAAGTTGAGGATCGGTAGGATGATCAGTTTTAAGTACACTAGTTACATTATTCTCCACCTCTTACCCACCTCTGTTTTGATTGACACCTCTCCACTTCTCTCACAACAGCCCGAGCCATGGCTCAGCCAAAGAGTGCCCGCCCCTCAGTGCCCATCTCCAACGCCACCAAGCGCAGCTTTCAGGTTACCCCTGGCATCCCAGAGGCCTCGCTGTCTGTTTCTGCCCAGAGCAGCCCCGATGGCAGGTACTCCCTGTACCCTGCTGAAGGCTCTGACCCTCTGTAAGTTAATTTCTCTCTGTCCACCCACCCTTCTCATTTCATCATCCTGTTTATTTATCTCATAGTTAGCTAGACAGGGATGAAGAGATTGAGTGTAGAGATCTAATGCTGGTGTTGATACTCAGTTCTCTCACCTCTTTGTTTCCAGCCCACCACTTTCTACCTTTTGCTTTGTCCAACACTGTGTTTATCAATGTTAATGAATTGATGTTTCACAGTACATCCAGCCAAATAAATGGATAGCTTTGTAATACCACCACCATTTCAGAGACCATTGCTTATCATGTGCTGGTTGTTCAGAGGGATGGTCAAAGAGTAGCTGATTGGATTAAAGGGACAGTAGGTCAGATGGGCAAAGGTCATTATGTCAACTG
Source organism: Oncorhynchus masou masou (assembly GCF_036934945.1). Classification (NCBI taxonomy): domain Eukaryota; kingdom Metazoa; phylum Chordata; class Actinopteri; order Salmoniformes; family Salmonidae; genus Oncorhynchus; species Oncorhynchus masou. Next base: position 14,551,641 of record NC_088236.1, on the reverse strand, counting down.
ACTGGTTGTGTGCCTGTAAGGTCTGTGGTTATGAAGAAAACACCTAGTTCGTACTTCTTATGATTCTTAAATGCAAGCAATAATATCTCAAGTGATTCCCTGTGAGAATACGAGACTGATAGAGTGTAGAGAATGTGGGGTCAATCCGCTTTACTAAAGGTGTAAGAGGGGCTAATCCCTTATACTGTGTTGGTACTTAAGACCTTCTGAATGAATTAACATTTGCCAAGAAATAATATATAAAGACCAACTGAATGCATTCACACAGCCTGGATAAAATATATCCTGCAAAGATGGAGTTGGAATTTGATCTGCTGCTTAGAGAGATCCTGCAAAGATGGATCATGAATGTTGACTGCTACGGTACTGCTAAGAGATTATTGTGGACTTGGTAGGTAATCTAAGTGGTTTGTGCCATTTTGATTATTTTCAGTAACAAGGGAGGTCCTGGGGAAGCCTTCAGCCCCTCCCACCCACTCCTCCCCCTAAGGCAGAGACAGCAGCAGGGAGAGGACGGATCAGGTGAGGGCACTACACAACACCACAGTTATCATTTACTATAGAAGACTACTAAAAACTATCCATAGCTTTATACAAGTTACATTTAGCCCTTTCTGATGGCTGTGTAGTTTTTATTATAGTGGAATATTATTACAGCTCATATTTCAAGAGATGGCTTTTCTGGTCTGCATTGTAGGTAGCTTTGTGATCTATGTTGTCTGTGTATCTAGGCATCAGAAACCGCTCCAACTCCTTGGAGAACAAACATCCACGAGGCTCAGTGCAGGCCTGGTCTGACAGGAGACAGAGGTGTAGTATGAGAATAACACTGACCTCCCTTCTTGCTCTGAAATGTTCAATCAATGCATGTTTCAGAGATTTGGGTGACTAATTGGGGGATAGTTCAACAAAATCTGTAATTTTGTAAGTAAAACAAACCCTTTTCTTCTTGATGGCCAATGTTGTGCATCTCACTTCTTCCCCTCTTTTTCTAGGCCGACGTCTACGCTCAACCCGTACACGTTTGGCATCTCAGCCACTGACAGCGATGCTGACATTGCCTCTGGTGACAGTGTGAGTCTGGCCCGCTCCATTAGTAAAGACAGTCTGGCCTCTAACATAGCCAATCTCACCCCCAAACACCAGGTTCTCACCCCCCAGGGCCACGCCCAGGTAGGCCGTGCCCCTGTCAGCCCCGCCCCCCGCCGAGTCAACGGTCACGGCCTTCTGGGAAACGTCAATATGGAGGAGGCACTTGTGGCCGTGATGAGGACAGACGCGTCAGCCTCTCTTCCCAGTCAGGGAGAAGCGACGCAGCAAACTGCTGGGGCTGAGCCCAAGGATTGTTCTTATTTAGAACCTCTGATGCCTGCTGTGCTGAAATCGGCGAAAGAGAAGTCTGTATACCTGAACAAGGAGGAGGAGAGCGGGGAGGTAAGTCGATCGCGGGGAGGGGGTTCTATCCGGAGAGTAGAAGGGGGTCCTGAACTTGTGGCATCGGCCAGGAGGAAAACCCCCACCACCCTAAACCGGACCTACACTCCCACCTCTAGTGGGGAGTTTGACTTGTCTACTGAGATCTCACTGGCTGGGCCACTCCAGGGACAGGGGGCCTTCAATCCCATGGACACAAGCAGTGTGGATCCCGACTCCAAAGTTCCAGCAGGTGGCTTCTACCTCCACTCTGACAGCGAAGACCAGAAGCCTTGGCATGAGCCAGACCTGGACGAGGCTCATGATGAAGACCTTGATGAAGCTCTCACCACCAAGGACCCAACTAGGCCTAGGAAGACCTTTGACGAGGAGGAGGAGTCAGCCAAGCTTATGGAGGACCTGAAGGTGAAAGAAAAGAGGGACAAGGACAAGGGGGATGATTGTAGTAGCGGTCGCTCGAGCCCCTGTCTCAGCACCCACTCCCAGGCCAGCAGCCTAGCCAGTGGCAGCGTACGCATGACCAGCTTCGCTGAGCGCAAGGCCCAGCAGCGCTTTGGCAGCAACCAGGACCTGCGAACCAGTGCCTCCAGCTCCCAAAGGACCACCCCGGATGGCTCTGAGTGCAGCGGGCCCATGTCCACCTCCCGGAGGCTGAAGATGGACCAGAGCCCCTCCATGCCCCAGGGGGGGCGGGGAGACGGGGGGACCAACATGCTGGCTTCTGAGCTGGTTCAGCTCCACATGCAGCTAGAGGAGAAGAGGAAGGCCATTGAGCACCAGAAGAAGAAGATGGAGATGCTGTCAGCCAGGCAGAGACAGAAGCTGGGCAAGGCTGCCTTTCTGCACATTGTCAAGAAGGGCAAGAGCGACACCCTGCCCCACCCGCTCAAAACAAACTACTGCAAAGAAGAACTCAATGGGGACAAAGGGGGAAGCTCAAAAGACGACTCTTGCGTGGACGCTCTGAGAGGGGCCACAGAGACTGAGTCTGCCACCTCGCTGGTCCCAGATGCCTTAGAGACGGTGGACAAGAAGGGCAGCTGTAGTCCTGGTCTGCTGCTGGATGAAGAGCTGGACTTGGATGAGTGTAACCGCTCCATTGAGATGCTGAATGACGCCATCGGCAGCATCCAGCAGCAGATGATGCAGCTTTCCCTCCAGCAGGACCTGCTGATGAAACCGAACGTACAGTCCCCTCCCAGGGTCCCGTCTCCCTGCTCAGTCAATGAGAAGACCAGCGGATCTGAACCCAAGGCCCGACCTGCCGTCCACTTTGTGGATTTGGGCAGCGGCGCACCAACCACTGGCACCGCTCCATCCAGGAAACCCCCCAAGCTGAGTTCGGCCCGTGGCCCCAGGACCAAGCCCTCAGAGCTGAAGCTGGCCAAAGAGCACGGCAGGCCGGGCCTGGCATCAAGCAGGGCTATCACCCCCCCCCACAGCCTGGAGACCCTGCCTCACCTGAGGCAGTTTCCTGGGGGCAGGTCCCCCAGGGCAGACCACCCCGACGTCAGCTCCAAAACCCCCTCCGCAGGTGGAGAGCCAATCAGTGGGCAGGACAAGCCTGGACGTCGTGCCACCTTCAGGCTCCACGACGAGGCTAACCTGCGCACAGCGGCCCGTATCGAACCAGTGGTCGTCATCCCAGAAGTGTCCTTTGAGCCGTGCCTGTCCAGTACCCTGAGGGAGGGGGAGCTGAACTCCTCCGACGGCTCGGGGAAGGAGAACATCCCCTTGGAGGAAGTGTCGAGGAGCAAAGCCCCCCTGATCGAGGTGGACCTGTCAGACCTGAAGGACCCAGAGGAGATGGAGGGAGACGGGGGGCAGGACAGCACCATGGATGGGGAGGAAGGGGAACAGAAGTCTGGCCTGGGATTCTTCTTCAAGGTACATCTGAAATGTTGTCTTTTTACAGTGTGTGTGTATATGTAGACAAGATGCACCAAATTCAATGACCGCAAACAGGGCAGGGGAGGAAATTACATTGTTTTTAAAGTTGTACAAAATTGTCTTGGAAGGGATAGTACGAAAGTACCTCTTACTAGCCACTAATGTAGAAAAAGGGCAGGAGACAAGGGGAGGACACACAGCAGGCAATCATTTGGCATAAATTGAGTTGTATTAAAATGAATTGAGAAAATTGATGCCAGTATTGATCAAGTGTTACTTTTTATGCTGCAGGATGAACAGAAGGCAGAGGATGAACTGGCTAAGAAGAGAGCAGCTTTTCTCATAAGGCAGCAGAAGAAGGCTGAGGAGACCCGGCTACGAAAAATGCAGCTGGAGGCTGAGTCTGAACAGAAACGGGAAGAGGCCAGGTAACCAACATTGCATCTACCACCAAATCAAAACGGTCTGTTAGACAATACATACTGTTCAGCTAGGATAAGACCATGTCCAAGCACTACTGCAACACCACCACAACCCTCCCACAATAGTCGTTTGGAACATTGGTGTGTCTGTTCTATTTACCTTGAATATTGACTCATTGAAAACACAGACAAGAGCAACGGCATTCCTCTTCTGCCCTGCGTTAGAGAATATTCTAACACAGGACCTTCTAAAGTGTGTTGACACTTGAGATGCATTTTAAATACATTGTGACTCCGTCTATTCAAATGCTGCAGTTGTTGAGCCTATGGTCTGTCTTCCCCCCAGGCGGAAGGCGGAGGAGGACCGGATGAGGAAGGAGGAGGAGAAGGCCCGTAGGGAGCTCATCAAGGAGCAGTACTTGAGGAGGAAGCAGCAGGAGCTGATGGAGGAACAGGGCCTGGGCAGCCCCGCCAAACCGAAGACTGCCAAGACCAAGCCCAAGAAACTCAGTCACCAGACTCACAGACCCAAGTCTGCGTTCAGCAGAGAGGAGATCTCTAGCGACACCTTCTCCTCCAAGGGCTCTTCTTCCACACGTAAGAAACACCTTTCTAGTCCAGGGGTTTCTAACTGTTGTCCCAGAGGGACCTTTACTCCACTGCTGAACTGACAGATCTGATCCAGCTGGGCTGGAGGAAAAACCCTGCTGACACTGATTCTCCTTCATCTAGGCCACATTTTATTCATCTCAATTATCATTGAGACAATATTGCACATATTGCGGTCATGCATTTCTGTGTGTGACGATAGTAGCGTAATGAGAAGAGGTTAGCTACACTAAGACAGCGTCTGTTTTGGTTCTCTGTAGCTGACAACCTGAGCAGTGTCCAGTCAGGCTCCAGTCTCTCCCTGGCCTCCGCTGCCACCGCCGAGGCAGACAGCGTCAACTCTGGAGTGCCAGGCTCCCAACGGTAAGTAACCCAAATGTGCAGGTGGTTGTGAGTTTCTTTTTTATTTGTGTTTTCTCTGTGTGACATTTTAAAGCCTCTTGTTTTCTCTGCTGTCCGTTGCCAGGGGTGAGTCTGTGGAGTCGTTCCCAGGCCTGAGTCGGAACGCCAGTCGGAACACTGACAGAGACTGGGACAACGGGTCCACTGCGTCTTCCATCACCTCCATGGCAGAATACACTGGTCAGTACAAGTCACCACCTTTAGCATATCAAGCTATTACACGACCCCTATAATGTTCCCATTAAACCATTGCGCTGCTCACTTTCTCCTCGTGTCTCCGTGTATGTTAACATCCAACGTTAAGACCTGTCTTTCCACTGTCCTCAGGTCCCAAGCTGTTCAGGGAGCCCAGTTCCAAGTCCAACAAGCCAATCATCTTCAATGCCATCTCCCATTGCTGCCTCGCTGGCAAAGTCAACGAACCCCAGAAGAACGCCCTTCTAGAGGTGAATTATCATCTTACTGTTAAATACTATCATAAAACAGGTGGTTCTAATCCTGAATGCTGATTGGTTAAAATCTCATTCCAGCTGGTGTATATTCCACAAGTTGTACTGTTAAATGCAATTACCAAGCACTCCAGAACCAGTGGTAACACCCCCCCTCCTCTATCTGACTCCTCCTCTGTCTGATCCCAGGAGCTGGAGAGAGTAGATGCACACCACCTGATGATCCTGTTCAGGGATGGGGGCTGCCAGTTCCGGGGGGTCTACTCCTACTTCCCAGACACGGAGGAGATCCTCAAGCTGACCGGCACGGGCCCCAAGAGCATTAGCAAGAAGATGATCGACAAGCTTTACAAGTACAGCTCGGACCGCAAGCAGTTCACTGTCATCCCCGCTAAGACAGTGTCGGTTAGCATAGACGCCATCACCATCCACAACCACCTGTGGCAGGCCAAAAGAACCACTGTGCCAAAGAAGATCGGGAAATAATCTGGGGAGGCCCCTGGAACTCACCCTGGGGAACCCCTCCTCGGGTCCATGCTCTGCTGGATAGACTGCATTGATGTCCACAGCCAATGAAACTCCCCCTCTATCAAGGATGGCCAGACACGTGGCTCCTTCAGTTCACACTGTGGGGGCATGTATCAATGGATACATGTACTGGTGGCCTGCCAGCGACATTCATCGGGATCTCCATGTGTTCTGTTCAGGTTGTTCGTTGATGGATTAATTCGGTTCTGACTAAGAGAAACGTGTCATTTTGTCATGTGGTGGATGTCTTTTTACTTGAAGTATTTATTGTTTTGTCACTGAAATGGTTGAGCTCCGCTGCAGCAAAATACGCTATGGCTTCCCTCTCTTGTTTGAGTCCATTTGAGTGGGTGGGTGGTTCTCACACACTGACCCATTCAAACCCCCCATCCTCCTCTCTCTCTTGTTGAGGCGGTAGGTGGTTCTCAATCTCTCCACTTCAAAATCTGACCTGAGATGACCAGCTTACGTTCTTTTAGGACTTCTAGGACCAGTATTCTGCAACAAATCAATCTCCAGTATAACTAGCTACCAGACAAGCATTGCCAACTTTGCCTCTCCTTTTCTCTCTGTCCAATGTGCTGCTCTGAACTGTCTCCTGTTTGTTACTGGGCTCCCAGACCATCCACTGGCCTTCTACAAGCATCATACTGCTACTATCAACTGTCTATTTACTCAAACTTTTCTAAACTTGCGCAGTGCAACCCGTCGTAGCACTGTCTATCTGAGATGTAGAATGGTGGCGATTGTTTTTAAACTACTCATCTAGTCTCCTTTAGGCCTTTAAACGAGGGGTAAAGACGTGCGGGGAACAATGGGCTTTGGTACTCTTCCAAATTGTCGTCATGCTTATTTTGTACGTTTTTGTTATTTTTTTAATGGAAAACTGGTTGGTTATACAGTAATCGGCGCTAATGTGTTATCATAACATTACATGAATCGGTATGGCGTACGTTAGCTAGCTAGAGCTAGTCATTTCTCTCCACTAGGCACTACTTCCTGTATAAAGGTGCACTCCACTCATCACGTTTTCAAAGGCTTTTATCATGCAATGTACCACCTCCCTTCTACCACATGAGTGATCGGCTACCCACCATGGGTGGGGTCATTCCATTTCAATTCAATCAGCTCAGGAAGTAAAATTAAACGTATTTTTGTTTACTTCCTGAATTGACGAAATTGACCCCAACCCTGCTAAGCCAACTTTTCTCCCCTCCCCCAGAGAGCTGCATGCTCTTGTTCTGAAGAGTGTGTGTGTTCTGCTATAACCGGTTTGAATGACAGTATTTAATATATTCATAATGGGTCACTCTGTGGGACTGTGGTCTAGTTATTTCACCGACCGACATTAAAGAACATTCCTGAAAGGTGTCAACAAACACTGCCACCATTTTATTTTTCTCTGTCCAAGTGCTTATTATTAGATACCGTATGTTGGCCTCAAGAACAACTAAGTGTTGCACGTGCACTTTACTCACTGATTACAGAAAGTGGAATTCAACTTTAAAAGGGCATTCAAAATGTATTGCAGAAGGAAGATGGTATATTTTTCATAACTGAACTCCAAACTGAGAAACCTTTCCTGAACTAAAACCAAACACTAAGATTTAAGAATGGGTGACCAGTCACTTAAAATAACATCCTTCCTTCACTAATACTGCCGTCTCCAAAAATATATAGAGTACTTGATTAGAATTTTCTGCATTTGATTTATTTTTTTATAGATATTTTGTATGTTAGTGTTTTTGTCTACTAAAATATTATATTGTCATTAATCACTTTGTGTGTACTTCCCATCCCTGTTCATTTGACTATTTCTTTGAGATCATACCATCTATTTATTTTTAAATGGAAGCACTGAAACTGAATACATTTTTAAAGTTATTAAAACACATTTCAATCATTTGTTCTCATTTGTCATTTCACATTTTACTTTCTGTACACTTTTCAGCCTACATCACCAACAGTTTGTTAGTTCCGCACCAGTCAAACGTTTGAACACCTCTACTCATTCCAGGGGTTTTCTTTATTTTTACTATTTTGTACATTGTTTCTACATCAAAAATATGAAATAATGCATGGAAGCAAAAAGTGTTAAACAAATCAAAATATATTTGAGAATATCCAAAGTAGCCACCCTTTTGTCTTGATGACAGCTTTGCACACACTTTGCATTCTCTCAACCAGCTTCATGAGGTAGTCACCTGGAATGCATTTCAGTTAACCAGCGTGCCTTGTTAATTTGTGGAATTTCTTTCCTTAATGCGTTTGAGACAATCAGTTGAGTGGTGACAAGGTAGGGGTGTTATACAGAAGATGGCCCTATTTGGAAAAAGACCAAGGCATGAAGGTTAGTCAATGCGTAAAATTTCAAGAACTTTGAAAGTTTCTTCAATTTAAAATGTTTTAATTAAAAAAGTGCTATGATGAGTCTCAAATCAAAGTTTATTTGTCACGTGCGCCGAACACAGTGAAATGCTTACTTACAGGCTCTCGTGAGGACTGCCACAGGAAAGGAAGACCCAGCATAGCTTTACCTCTGCTGTAGAGGATGAGTTCATTAGAGTTAACTGCACCTTAGATTGCAGCCCAAATAAATGCTTTAGAGTTCAAGTAACAAGAATTTGACTTGCCCATTAAAAAAATTAATAAAAAAAAGACCTCAACATCAACTGTTCAGAGGAGACTGGGTGAATCAGGCCTTCATGCTCGATTTGCTGCAAAGAAACCACTAAAGGACACCAATAAGAAGACTTGCTTTGCCCAAAAAACATGAGCAATGGACATTAGACCGGGGGAAATCTGTCCTTTGGTCTGAGTCCAAATCTGAGATTTTTGGTTCCAACTGCCATGTCTTTCTGAGACACAGAGTAGGTGAGTGGATGATCTCCGCATTTGTGGTTCTCACTGTGAAGCGTGGGGGTGCTTTGCTGGTAACACTCATTGATTTCTTTAGAATTCAAGGCACACTTCACCAGCATTCCGCAGCGATACGCCATCCCATCTGGTTAGGACTATCATTTGTTTTTCAACAGGACAATGACCCAAAACGCACCACCAGGTTGTGTAAGGGCTATTTGACCAAGACGGAGAGTGCTGCATTAGATGACCTGGCCTCCGCAATCACCTGACCTCAACCCAATTGAGATGGTTTGGGATTAGTTGGACCACAGAGGGAAGGAAAAGCAGCCAGCAAGTGCTCACCATATGTGGGGAATTCTTCAAGACTGTTGGAAAATAATTCCTCATGAAGCTGGTTGAGAGAATGCCAAGAGTGTGCAAAGTGTGGCTACTTTGAAGAATATAAAATATATTTAACATGTCTTTGGTTACTACATGTTTCCATATTTGTTATTTCATATTTTTGATGTCTTCACTAATATTCTAAAGAAAAACCCTTGAATTGAGTAGATGTGTCCAAACTTTTGACTGGTACTGTACATGTGTATGTTCTTGTCAGAGACACTTGCATATTCACAGTATAGTTTTGCATGCCTTGTTTTCACCCCACACCAGTTACCTAGGGATTATTGAAGGCACGCTTCACTTAAATCATTTAGGTGGTCCAAACTTGTTCCACCGGGGCTGGGCCAAAAAGACTGAATATAATTCATTTCAACCCAGATCACGTCACTATAAGGGAGTTGGTGGATGTGCTGCTATCCTCCAGGCCTCCCTAGTGTGAACTGTCTCTCCCTCCACCACTCAACTGGAACAATGGTGATCTCCCGGCCATGCCTCAATGGCATGCAGCACTCATAACCATGGTAAACTGTTGCAGTCATGCATACACCTACCATGGCAATGGGCAGTTCATTCTCTTGAAGTGGCTCTCTGAGTGTCATGTATTCACAGAACAGAACATACTGTCAAACACTCAGCTTTCTGTCCACATCTGTGGTAGAATTACTCCTCAGTTCTGTGTAAATACTACATGTTCTAGTAGGACATAGGAGTCTGTCATGCAAGGCTACATTCTGAGGTAGATCATCGTGAATAGTGAGTATTCTACCTATTTCTATTTACATAAGTATTCAGACCCTTTGCGATGAGACTCGAAATTTAGCTCAGGTGCATCCTGTTTCCATTGATCATCCTTGAGATGTTTCTCCAACTTGATTGGTTTCCACCTGTGGTAAATACAATTGTTTGGACATGATTTGGAAAGGCACACACCTGTCTATATAAGCTCTCATAGTTGACAGTGCATGTCCGAGCAAAAACCAAGCAATGAGGTCATTGGAACTACGAAGACTCTTCCTAGAGCTGACACCCCGGCCAAACTGAGCAATCGGTGGAGAAGGGCCTTGGAGAAACTCCAAACTCCCTAAAAACAGGTGTGCCAAGCTTGAAGTGCCATACTCAAGAAGACTCGAGGCTGTAATCGCTGCCAAAGGTGCTTGAACAAAGTACAGAGTAACGGGTCTGAATACTTATGTAAATGTGATCAGTTTTTTATTCATAATACATTTCTAAAAATCTGTATTCACACATTTGACTTTTTCCTCATTTTACTAGGTTACAGCCTTATTGTAAAATTGATAAAATGAATTATTTTTGATCAATCTACACACAATCCTCCCATTCTTCTCTGCAGATCCTCTCAAGCTCTGTCCAGTTGGATGGGGAGCGCCGCTGCACAGTTCTTTTCAGGTCTCTCCAGAGATGGTCGATCGGATTCAAGTCCGGGTTCTGGCTGGGCCACTCAGGGACATTCAGAGACTTGTCCCAAAGCCACTCCTGCGTTGTCTTGGCTGTGTGCTTAGGGTTCTTGTCCTGTGGGAAGGTGAACCTTCACCCCAGTCTGAGGTCCTGAATGCTCAGGAGCAGGTTTTCATCAAGGATCTCTCTGTACTTTGCTTCGTTCATCTTTGCCTCGATCCCGACTAGTCTCCCAGTCCCTTCCGCTGAAAAACATCCCCACAGCATGATTCTGCCACCACCATGCTTCACCATAGGGATCGTGCAAAGTTTCCTCCAGATGTGACACTTGGCATTCAGGCCAAATAGTTCAACCTTGATTTCATCAGACCAGAGAATCTTGTTTCTCATGGTCTGAGTCCTTTAGGCGCCTTTTTGGCAAACTTCAAGCGGGCTGTTATGTGCCTTTTACTGAGGAGTGGCTTCTGTCTGGCCACTCTACCATAAAGGCCTGATTAGTGGAGTGCTGCAGAGATGGTTGTCCCATCTCCACAGAGGAACTCTGGAGCTCTGTCAGAGCTGGGTTCTTGGTCACCTGCCTGACCAAGGCCCTTCTCCCCAGATTGCTTAGTTTGGCCAGGCGGCCAGCTGTAGGAAGAGTCTTGGTTGTTCCAAACTTCTTCCATTTAAGAATGATGGAGGCCACTGTGTTCTTGGGGACCATCGATGCTGAATACATTTTTTGGTGCCCTTCCCCAGATCTTTTCCATGACACAATCCTGTCTCTGAGCCCTATGGACAATTCCTTCGACCTCACAGCTTAGCTTTTGCTCTGACATGCACTGTCAACTGTGGGACCTTATATAGACATGTGTGTGCCTTTCCAAGTCATGTCCAATCAATTGAATTGGACTCCAATGAAGTTGTAGACACATCTCAAGGATGATCAATGGAAACAGCTCAATTTTGAGTCTCATAGCAAAGGGTCTGAATACATATATAAATAAGTTTTATTTATTTTTACATATATATTTGCACAGGGTGGAGACCAATAAAGAACTACACAGGGTGGAGAACTACACAGGGTGGAGGCTGATGGAGAACTACACAGGGTGGAGACTGGTGGAGAACTACACAGGGTGGAGACTGGTGGAGAACTACACAGGGTGGAGACTGGTGGAGACTGATAGAGAACTACACAGGATAGAGAACTACACAGGATGGATTCTGGTGGAGAATTACACAGGGTGGAGAACTACACAGGGTGGAGACTGATCGAGAATTACACAGGGTGGAGTCTGATGGGGAACTACACAGGATGGAGAACTACACAGGATGGATACTGGTGGAGAATTACACAGGGTGGAGAACTACACATGGTGGAGACTGATAGAGAACTACACAGGGTGGAGACTGATGGGGAACTACAGAGGATGGAGAATTACACAGGATGGATAATGGTGGAGAACTACACAGGGTGTAGAACTACACAGGGTGGAGACTGATAGAGAACTACACAGGGTGGAGACTGATGGAGAACTACACAAGGCGGAGACTGATTAGGAACTAGACATGGTGGAGACTGATTAGGAACTACAAAGGGTGGAGACTGATTAGGAACTACACAGGGTGGAGACTGATTATGAACTACACAGGGTGGAGACTGATTAGGAACTACAAAGGGTGGAGACTGATTAGGAACTACATAGGGTGGAGACTGATTAGGAACTACATAGGGTGGAGACTGATTAGGAACTACATAGGTTGGAGACTGATTAGGAACTACACAGGGTGGAGACTGATTAGGAACTACAAAGGGTGGAGACTGATTAGGAACTACATAGGGTGGAGACTGATTAGGAACTACATAGGGTGGAGACTGATTAGGAACTACATAGGTTGGAGACTGATTAGGAACTACATAGGGTGGAGACTGATTAGGAACTACAAAGGGTGGAGACTGATTAGGAACTACACAGGGTGGAGACTGATTAGGAACTACAAAGGGTGGAGACTGATTAGGAACTACAAAGGGTGGAGACTGATTAGGAACTACACAGGGTGGAGACTGATTAGGAACTACACAGGGTGGAGACTGATTAGGAACTACAAAGGGTGGAGACTGATTAGGAACTACAAAGGGTGGAGACTGATTAGGAACTACAAAGGGTGGAGGCTGATTAGGAACTACACAGGGTGGAGACTGATTAGGAACTACACAGGGTGGAGACTGATTAGGAACTACAAAGGGTGGAGACTGATTAGGAACTACACAGGGTGGAGACTGATTAGGAACTACAAAGGGTGGAGACTGATTAGGAACTACACAGGGTGGAGACTGATTAGGAACTACAAAGGTTGGAGACTGATTATATGAACTACACAAGGTGGAGACTAATTATGAACTACACAGGGTGGAGACTGATGGAGAAAACCTGTATGAATATATGAAGACGTCAGAGGTAGAGCAGCAAAGAGCCAGGATGTAATGAGTCCAGGTGGGAATTAGAAACCTGACAGGAAAAGATGATCTTACTGATAAAGCGAGTCAGGAACATGAAAGTGATGATGAAAGGATTTATAATCTACAAAATGGCAGCAGAAATACAACCCAGGCTTCTGAGGATACAGAGATCATACCTTATCTGACTATTGCCCCTGACTCTGCCAAACCTAACCCTGACCACAACAAAGGCATAGTGAGGGTCTCCCCGATCTTGGTTCAGTGGCAGGTCCACAATGCCACACAGAGGGGGCTGAGTCTCTTCACTGACCCCGACCCAGTCCAAGAGGTCAAAGATGAAAGAGAGAACCAATCGATGGATGAAAATGAAACAGGGAATCTCTCAGCTGATCGTGACCCTGTCCAAGAGGTTGAAGGTGAAGCAGAAAACCAATCGGACGACCCCGACCCTGACCAAGAGATCGAAGTCAAAGCAGACAACCAATCACCTGATCCTGACCAAGAGGTCGAATGTGAAATGGACACTATCTCAGTTGATGTTTCTCTGGGGGGGGGGGGCAACACTACTGTCAGTGTTCTAGAATCTTCACCATCACCCATTGTTCTGGAATATTCACACCCAGAAGAGGACAGAGGTGAGACTGGTGAGGAGTTCAAGAGTAGACTCTGAAACAATCTCTCCAGATCATGATGTAGTCCAACTGGACAATGCTGAACCCTCAATTGAGTCAAGTGCGTCCTTGTCAAGCTTGGTCAATGCTACTCACATCCAGTGAGGTCCTTACCCAGACACGGATTCTTCCTGCTCCAGAAAACCCTGAAGAATTGGAGAACAAACCTCAAGAAACCCCACAGTTTTCTTCAGACAGAATTCCCAGACAGAGTAGAGGCCAATCCAACCCAAAGGGGGTGCCAAAGAGTCGCAGCAGGGAGAGAAGAGAGTGTAGTGGTGATCCACCTGGTGGTGGTTCTCCCAGTGATGACCACCTGCTGCTAGAGAATGAATACACCTTTACTGACTTGCTGCAGGAGGAGGTTCAGAACCAGGGCCAATGAACCAGAGACAGGTGGTAAACGACACCAGCAAACAGAGGACGGGACAGGACCGGCCGTGGCTTTAAGAATTTTAAAGCACTATGTAGTCTTTTTTATATGATACTGGTGTGATCTTATTTTTTTACTACTATTGGTTTATGTTTCATAACTGTGTACATTGTCAACATTAGAGTGAATCAATACTGAACATGTGTTACCCCAACACCCTGTTAATAATGATTAACAGCAATGCTATCTCAATGCTGTTTCTGAGTGATCATTTTTCTCTGTGATTCAAACAAACAACAGGAGTGTTTATCCATTTCAATGTTCCCTGCTGCACGTAGCATTTATTGTTTCATATTTTACATCATGGTAGAGAAGTACACAGACTTCATAATAAGAAATAGTAGAAAATGGACCTTTTCACAACGAATTAAGAACATGATAAAGTGAACAGAGGTTTTTGGAGAACATGCATGGTTCCATATAAAGATATCAAATGATATGCTTACAAAAAAGAAGCGGGGAATAGTATCATCAGATTCATTTTCTAGGTGTGATACTTCACACAGGTCGGCAATCTAGCTATAGGAAAACATATCTGGTTTGGCAAGCTTTATTTAAAAACATGCTTTTTGTGTTTGCATGCCCCTTTCTAAACTACAGTATAAACTTCAAAAAACACAAACAGATTTTCTATGGATTCTAATTCTACGGTGACTGATGGGATTGTACACACTCATTGTTTCCATGGTGATCAACTGTACTCTTCTTTAGTCCTCCAGATCTGTAAACAACCTTTCTGTGGGGGCCTGGCTAGAATCAAACATATTCTATCTACACTTACAGTAAATCAATGGACAACGTGGGAATACTATACATCTCAAACACAGCAAGAAATATATATTAAACAACTTCAGTCCTGATATCAAAGTATCAGTTGCCTTTCCTCCATCATAACAAACTTTCTCAACAACCTAATCGTATTCATGCAGTCAGGAAATGCATTTATTATGGTGTACTCTTTTTGTGTGTATTTGTATGCTGGCTTCACCCCCAAAAATTCCATCTAAATGGACAAAGTTTATTGTATAATTTACAATGACAATGAACTTTAAACTTTGCAAACTTAACTAAGTTGATATTGTGTTAACAACACCTCTCTCTGAATATATGGAGACTGACTGTGAATACTGTAGTCTGTTTTATTGTATAGTTAAGTTTCGGGTTAAAGGGTCATGCTATAATGCTCTTAACGACCACAGAGCTTAGTGCAAAAGTATTTCAAGACCTTCTTGTTATCATTTCTGTAAAAATGACCCAGATTTTTTTTGTAACGAAACAATGAAGATTAAAAGTGTTAGACTATTTACAATGGTAAACCACACATATTAGTCCAACAGTATCGAAAAAAATAAAACATAAATACATCTCCTAACCCTTAAATAATGATTCAATATCTAAAGCACACACAATACTACATTTACTGTACAAGTGATTCCTGTATAAGTGAAAGGACATATTGGAATCCAGCTTGCAACACTGTACTCCAATCCAAGCCCATGTACTGGCCATCCTAACAGACTTCAAGTGATAGTTAACTCCAACTCATCTTTACATTAGATTACTTTTGACATCTGAAAACATATAACAAACTTTCATTTTGTAGTGAACGTTCACTTTTACTGTGCCTGTCTCTTATTGTGCAAAACAACATAGGTTTTCCACGGTAAACCGCTTTGAAAATCAGGATCATTGTACTGTAATGTACAATAATTCATAAAATCCTGTCAGAAATAAGGAACGATTGTACATTAGCTTAAGTAGAACACTGACAGATATAAAATAAATATTCAGATACCATATGGCACAAATAGAGCGACATATTGTAGTGGCATGGAAGAATTTATATAGGTTCTTCAATTCCTTTACTATTCTAGACTTTTAATAAGAAATGTCATGTTATAAAAAAAATGGGGAAACATCCAGCATGAGCAGTAAAAGGGTCCCTATATAAGATACAATGTTTTCTACATTGAAAATAGGAAATTAAAAAACGAAAATCAATGTAATTTAAAAAGTGCTTATGTACTATCATGATTGATTTGTAAGAATACTGCATTAACATTGTGATAAGGAATAACCATTTCTGTACCAAACTCTGTACATGACTTGCTATCGTAACTGATAACTACACAGTCCCCCCAGACACACCAGGTGTGCTTGTTCGAGCTCACCAGCATACCATACAGGCAGAGTTTGCTCTTGTGACACCTTTCCATTGGTCCTAAAGTGCGAGCTCCATCCACCAAGCGTGTGAACGAGCTAAATCAAACTAACCTCTAAATATTAAGAGCATCACAGGACCTCTGACATCATCGTCTCTTCTGGTTGCTTACTTGTCCGGAAGGGGGCGTGCTTCCGGTCCGTCTCTCTCTCCCTCCAGTGACTAGTGCACTCTTTCTGTTTTTTCTGTTGCAAAGAGGGCCTGTCTGATGCTCTCCAAGAGGGCCTGTCTGAGGCTCTCCAAGAGGGCCTGTCTGAGGCTCTCCAAGAGGGCTGCGTCTTGCTGATGCTCTCCAAGAGGTGAAGTAGTTAATTAATGATGAGGCAGTCTTTATGCATCCTTCCATAGCAGCTCTGTGTGTGTGTGTGTGTGTGTGTGTGTGTGTGTGTGTGTGTGTGTGTGTGTGTGTGTGTGTGTGTGTGTGTGTGTGTGTGTGTGTGTGTGTGTGTGTGTGTGTGTGTGTGTGTGTGTGTGTGTGTGTGTGTGTGTGTGTGTGTGTGTGTATATATATATATATATTGTGCCGGGGGGTTGGCAATCGGGGTGAGGTGAGGGAGTTTCAGAGGTGGGTCTCGTCCCTGGTCTCAGTGCCAAAGTCTTGCCTCATCCGGCCGCCACCGCTGCTCTGCCCTTGGGCTGGATCCTCCGGCACGTTAGGGCCCGCCAGAGGGTCAGACCGGATAATGTACCTGGAGAGAGACGAGGGCAAAACCAACTCTATTGGGTCACATCCACATTTTTATAGAACACACTACTAGAGAACTGTACTGTCCAAAATAGACTGCTGTGCCCAATCGGGAACAATATTGTATACCATACCCAAGGTTGTGTACAGTCGACACAGCTTGGTACAGTATAGTACATACTGAAAAGACAAGAAGAGGCCACTGATCCCACCTCTCTTGTCGGTACTTACACAATGTCATTGAGCTCCAGCATGGTGTCTGGAGGGGGGTTAATGAGAACGTAGGACAGAGTGTTCTGGTGGTCGTTCATCTCATCTGCAACAGAACAGGGGCAGGTCTTCACAGATGGTCTGGTTTTACTAGTCAACATCAGCCCAATAATGCTCTGTTTAGCAACTGAAACTATAGGATTCCCAGACTCCTTGATCTTCAGTAAGGGTGTAGACTGGTATAAAAATTAATATGCATATAAAGCAAGTCTACAGTATACATCTTGTTTGCTACGAGTTCTGTGTTCATTTTCTTAATGTCTATTAAAATATAATCAATGGTGTGTAACTGTGTACCCCTTGATATAGCATCCCCTGACGTCCTGTGCTTGTCTTGAAGTAGGATCAAGTTGCCCCTAGTCATTGATCTAAGGTCAGAGCTGTGTGTGTTTTACCTGTTTGTGTGTAAGAGTGAGAAGCTGTGTACCTGGGACAGAATGGGGCTCAAGCTTGGGGGTTGGGGGGTAAAGTGCATCTGCTTCTCCAAACCCACCTGTGTTTGCCCCTTATAATGCCAGGCGGAGTGGGCAGGAGAGAGAGAAGGTCTAACCGTTACTGACAGGGCATGGCTGGTACAGGGTAGGCCCATGCTGCCACAAGGCAAGCGTATCTCTCCATGCGCGGTTTAAGAAAGACATGCAGACACTGTCCGACTGTATAGATTCACCTTCTGCACATTCTAGACGTCTGCCTGGTCACTCACGTCAACACGTCACCATGGTTGCCATGCCAATGACACTCAGCCCCCCATATAGAAATGTTGACAGACCCACAAACACAAATAGGACATGCTCTGGCATCCGGCAGGACAGGCTCAACCAATCGAAGTGAGGCTCAACCAAACGAGGTGAGGCTCAACCAATCTAAGTGATTCTCAACCAAACGAGGTGAGGCTCAACCAATCGAAGTGAGGCTCAACCAAATGAGGTGAGGCTCAACCAATCAAAGTGATTCTCAACCAAACGAGGTGAGGCTCAACCAAACGAGGTGAGGTTCAAACAATCAAAGTGAGGCTCAACCAAATGAGGTGAGGCTCAACCAATCAAAATGAGATTCAACCAAACGAGGTGAGGCTCAACCAATCAAAGTGAGGTTCAACCAAACGAAGTAAGGCTCAACTAATCAAAGAGTGAAGCAAAATACATTAGTAGTGTGGGATTGGAAGGGGTCAAAATATAGCATCTAGGATCATCTTGTAATGTAATTCAGATGGACTAAAATGTGCTGAATATTACAAATGATTTGGTATTTAGGCTAATCAAATGCTAAATGGGATTCTCTGTTAACAACCACAGTTATATTTCTACACAATTCCCAGTGTAGTTTTGGTGTGTGGATAGCTATGAACTGTTGGCCTTCTGAACAACACAGGCATAATGCTTTCTGCTCCACTCTGTCCTGCCCTGTCATGTATCTAACTACACTTTCCTGTCCTGCAGTAACTTGGTACTCCGTCTGGCCATCTCTCCTCATCCATCGCCAGTCAACAAGGCTTAGTTAACACAGGTAAAACTGATGGAGCCTACAACATATTTGACTACCGTACATCAGTTGTTCAACCTAAGTGTGAACTAGGCCTATGTCTCCCACTTCAGTCCACACAATGCAGAGGACAGAGAGAAAGAAAGTATGTGTGTCTGCCACCCACCACTGCCATCATCACACAAAGTCATGCAGTAGTGATGTTTGATCATGAGTCTCCATCTAACCTGTTCTGGTCTCCTCTCCTAACGGCTGCTCTGAAATGCCCTGTAACTCTAAGACGGCCAACACTGTTAACCCACAGGCTACTGTAGTCTTGTTCAATAACACATTCTTACTCTGTCACTCACAGGCTACTGTAGTCACTGGCGAACCAGACACCCCCACAGCCCCCGCAAGACAGGGGGCCACGAACTCTGGAGGGCCATGCGCCTGTCATTGAGGTTTATATATATATTTAGAAATTATTTTGACATTAACCCTTCAAAAAGTAATTCAGAAACCTTTTTAAAGTCCATATGTACTTGGATGCTAAGTATTTGTTTCCTGGGCTTAAAGAATGTGACTGATCAAAGTGCCTCAGGCCTTGAAAAATGTATTATTGAACTGATTAAAATTAAGGGGATATCGGTGAACAAATGTCGTTGTCAAATCTACAACGGTGACAGTGTAATGAGTGGAGCGAACTCAGGCGTTCAAGAGATCATATCAGACCGAGAGCCTAATGCTTCTTAGGTAGTTCTTTATGAGTTTTAGTTTAGAAAACAATCTTTCCGCAGAAGAGACAGTTACAGGGATGGTTAAACACAGCTTGATTGCCATAGCAACATCAGGGAAACTGGGCAGAAAGGAGTGGTGCTTCAAATAAGAAGTTCTGCAACATCTTTATTTGTACCTCTCATTCTCCTTTATTGCCAGACTCCAAACATTACAGAAAGAGATGAACTGTATAGGAAGCTCTGGGAACAGCTCGTCTGGATACTGGACAGACAATAAATTGGCAGATGCAAACAGATGATCAACTTTAGCAGAGGACAACAGTTCTTGAGGGTTGGTACAAATAAATATATGTTTGTGATAGTGTTCATACCGGTGAACCAGCAAGTTGTGTGCTTGCAATATCAACAGTCCCCTATATCTGGCATATATTGGCATGCATCACT
Organism: Oncorhynchus masou masou; assembly: GCF_036934945.1. Taxonomy (NCBI): domain Eukaryota; kingdom Metazoa; phylum Chordata; class Actinopteri; order Salmoniformes; family Salmonidae; genus Oncorhynchus; species Oncorhynchus masou. The sequence continues at coordinate 14,531,877 of NC_088236.1, read as the reverse complement.
CAAGACTAAGTTAAAATTGTGTGCAGCGCAATGGACATATAATGCACAATGTCTCAGGAAAGACTGGCTGGGTTGGCAGTACTCACTATAGAAAACAGTCTGGCCCGCAATCTGGACCTACAGGCCGTGGTGAAAACATTTTCACGCAAAAAAGGACTTCAGGAGACCAGGGGAATCTGGAATTAATTTAATTTACCTTGAATATTGCAGCCCATTTGTTTAGGCTTTTAGACATACGAAAAACATTAACAGTGGCTAAATTTACCCTCCAGCCGACAAATTCTTCCCTCATTGTTAGGCTAGATGATGTGTCATTTGTATTACAACTTTATAGTAAATAGCAGACAAGTACTGTACACAGCTATAGATATTAGCCTACACTGCATAATGAAGCGATCTCTAGTGAGTTAGTGTTTTGAGGGTGGACTGACTGTATTATTTAGCATTAATAGACTGGTTTTATTCACAGCAACTTTCTATCCAAGCTGGGAGAGAGTGTGAGGATGGCTCATGTCATGCAGTCAGGTTCAGGTAGGCTATACAGGACAGTTGTATATTTTAAAACTAATCAATTGGTAGCTGATTAGTATACAGTTGCATCAAACATTTATTTCAATTTCAAACTTGAATGACATTTTTGCCGCGAGTCAGCAGTCTAAATGGCAGTTTTGCGACACTGTTTAATGAGAAAATGAGAAAAGGAGAAAATGACGACCAGACAGGCCTACCAATACACATTTATCTATTACCTAAAGCTGAGCTAAGCCCTGGCACCACAGAAAGACCTCCATTGATCCGATAGGCATGCAGCCGCATAGACATGTTGCAGTTTCAGCACCGTGGACAGTAGTCTGATCGGTAGTCTGTACTTCGATTTTACTAGGGGAGAGGCAAACTCCGACCTTGCGGGGGTCGAGAGAAACTGTGTTACGCCAGTGACTGTAGTACTGTCATTCAATAGCACAGTATTCTTACTCTGTTACTCATATAGATGTGCAAAATAGATACTAAACTACTACTGGTTCAATCCTCAACCTGCATTCCCTTTTAGAGGGATGGTGGTAGGCCTATATTCACCACTTTGTTACAAAATATAATTATTTGAGATATTAGATGAAAACATTCCCCTAACAACATTCTTACCTGACCATAGTTCGCAGAATAGCACTACTCTCCAACATATAGGATGTCTTTCAAATGCTTTCAGAACACTTGACACGTTTAAGAGAGTGATGACTACATTAAATGTGTTGCATACTGTATGTGACCACTACTGTACGTGGGATTACCTTGTAAATATCCTAGATTTACTCGGTTCATGACATCGCTCGCGGTAAGATTAGCAACATCCTCTACAAGCCAGAAGGGAAAGGCAGAAAGGAAACAGAAAGGAGAGAAGAAAGAAAAGGTCAGGCAAGCAGCAAAAATGCAAATTGCAGTTTTCAAATGGGGAAGTAAAAACAAACTAATATTCAAAGAAAGAAAAAATCATGTTCCCATGTTAAACGTTAGGCTATTAAATATTTATTTTTTAATAATGGTATAATTATTTGATTATTTATAATGTAAATATCTATTTCTGGCTCAAGCATCCAATTTCAAAATAACGGTAATCCTTTATTACGTATTACATTTTTCAGTTTTTGTTATGGCTTTCTGGCTGTATTACGTAATAAGCATTATATGGAATTATATGGAGAATTATATAGAGAAATAATTTTTTCTTTTGCAAAAAGAGGGCGAAGGAAGCTGAGGAGAGAGGAAAAGAAAGGGAGGAGATGCAGGCAAAATGCTTCATATGCTTCAGTCATCCTTCCATCCAAGTGAAGGGTTATGCACATTCATAGAGAGGTTAAGCACATCCATAACAGGTTATGCAGGTTCATTGTCATACTGTCACGTAGAATACTTTGAATAATGGGGAATGAGCATGGGATACTCCTCAATGTTAATGTAAGGCATTGTGGGATGTTTATATGGTTACTGATGTTATGAGGCATTATGACACTTCTGTACACCCCTTGAAATGGTTTTCAATGAAGTGAGGTGAATGGATGGCAAGGTTGTACGGTGAAAACAACTGTCTTTAAAAAACCAACACAACTTAATAATATTACTACGATAGTATTTCCATCTGCTGAGAACAGTAATTAGTCATTGACAAACAATAATATCTAATTTACAGCAAAATATACTGCAAACATCTCTAACAATAATGTCCATCCTAAATTCTCCAACTAATCCCGCATCATTCTATACAACATCAATAGCCAAACTATGAAAGATGACACGTATACTATACTGCCCCATCCGTAACTAAATATGACACAGCACCCTGTACTGCCCCTCAGTTACTAAGTATGACACAGCACCCTGTACTGCCCCTCAGTTACTAAGTATGACACAGCACCCTGTACTGCCCCTCAGTTACTAAGTATGACACAGCACCCTGTACTGCCCCTCAGTTACTAAGTATGACACAGCACCCTGTACTGCCCCTCAGTTACTAAGTATGACACAGCACCCTGTACTGCCCCTCAGTTGCTAAGTATGACACAGCACCCTGTACTGCCCCTCAGTTACTAAATATGACACAGCACCCTGTACTGCCCCTCAGTTACTAAATATGACACAGCACCCTGTACTGCCCCTCAGTTACTAAGTATGACACGGCACCCTGTACTGCCCCTCAGTTACTAAATATGACACAGCACCCTGTACTGCCCCTCAGTTACTAAGTATGACACAGCACCCTGTACTGCCCCTCAGTTACTAAGTATGACACAGCACCCTGTACTGCCCCTCAGTTACTCAGTACTATCAGGGTGTCCTGTTCCATTCTGCTCACCGTATCCGACAGTGGGCAGTCCCAGGTGCTTCATGCGGTTCTTAACCAGCTCAGACAGCTCCTGTCTCTCTGAGCGCCGGTACAGGTTGAGGCGCTGCTGTGAGAACCGCTCGGTGCGGGTTGGAGGTTTGGTGTTCTTACGGCTCAGACGCCTCGCCCACTGGAGGCTCTTCTTCCTCAGTAACGGGTGTTCTGATTCGCTGGTGGTGGACATCCGGTGTGTTCTGGTCTTCTCCCTCCATGACTCACGTGTGTTGTCCTTCTGATCGTCACCGCCGGTGTCCTCTACATTGATGGAGACTTGAGACTAGGGGGAGGGTGAAGGGTTAATACCATACCAACTGTGATGAGACTAGAGGGAGGGTGAAGGGTTAATACCATACCAAATGTGTGGACAGTATGAGACGAGAGGGAGGGTGAAGGGTTAATACCATATCAACTGTGTGGACAGTATGAGACTAGAGGGAGGGTGAAGGGTTAATACCATACCAACTGTGATGAGACTAGAGGGGGGGTGAAGGGTTAATATCATACCAACTGTGATGAGACTAGAGGGAGAGTGAAGGGTTAATACCATACCAACTGTGATGAGACTAGAGGGAGGGTGAAGGGTTAATACCATACCAACTGTGATGAGACTAGTGGGAGGGTGAAGGGTTAATACCATATCAACAGTGATGACACTAGAGGGAGGGTGAAGGGTTAATACCATACCAAATGTGTGGACAGTATGAAACTAGAGGGAGGGTGAAGGGTTAATACCATATCAACAGTGATGACACTAGAGGGAGGGTGAAGGGTTAATACCATACCAACTGTGATGAGACTAGAGGGAGGGTGAAGGGTTAATACCATACCAACTGTGATGAGACCAGAGGGAGGGTGAAGGGTTAATACCATATCAACTGTGATGAGACTAGAGGGAGGGTGAAGGGTTAATACCATACCAAATGTGTGGACAGTATGAGACTAAAGGGAGGGTGAAGGGTTAATATCATACCAACTGTGATGAGACTAGAGGGAGAGTGAAGGGTTAATACCATACCAACTGTGATGAGACTAGAGGGAGGGTGAAGGGTTAATACCATATCAACTGTGATGAGACTAGAGGGAGGGTGAAGGGTTAATACCATACCAAATGTGTGGACAGTATGAGACTAAAGGGAGGGTGAAGGGTTAATACCATATCAACAGTGATGACACTAGAGGGAGGGTGAAGGGTTAATACCATACCAAATGTGTGGACAGTATGAGACGAGAGGGAGGGTGAAGGGTTAATACCATATCAACTGTGTGGACAGTATGAGACTAGAGGGAGGATGAAGGGTTAATACCATATCAACTGTGATGAGACGAGAGGGAGGATGAAGGGTTAATACCATATCAACTGTGTGGACAGTATGAGACTAGGGGGAGGGTGAAGGGTGAAGGGTTAATACCATATCAACTGTGATGAGACTAGAGGGAGGGTGAAGGGTTAATACCATAACAACTGTGATGAGACCAGAGGGAGGGTGAAGGGTTAATACCATATCAAATGTGATGAGACTAGAGGGAGGGTGAAGGGTTAATACCATATCAACTGTATGGACAGTATGAGACTAGAGGGAGGATGAAGGGTTAATACCATATCAACTGTGATGAGACGAGAGGGAGGATGAAGGGTTAATACCATATCAACTGTGTGGACAGTATGAGACTAGGGGGAGGGTGAAGGGTTAATACCATAACAACTGTGATGAGTACAGAGGGAGGGTGAAGGGTTAATACCATATCAAATGTGATGAGACTAGAGGGAGGGTGAAGGGTTAATACCATATCAACTGTGATGAGACTAGAGGGAGGGTGAAGGGTTAATACCATATCAACTGTGTGGACAGTATGAGACTAGAGGGAGGGTGAAGGGTTAATACCATATCAACTGTGTGGACTGTATGAGACTAGAGGGAGGGTGAAGGGTTAATACCATATACACTGTGATGAGATGAGAGGGAGGTTGAAGGGTTAATACCATATACACTGTGATGAGATGAGAGGGAGGTTGAAGGGTTAATACCATATCAACTGTGATGAGACTGGAGGGAGGGTGAAGGGTTAATACCATATCAACTGTGATGAGACTAGAGGGAGGGTGAAGGGTTAATACCATATCAACTGTGATGAGACTAGAGGGATGGTGAAGGGTTAATACCATATCAACTGTGTGGACAGTATGAGACTAGAGGGAGGGTGAAGGGTTAATACCATATCAACTGTGATGAGACTAGAGGGAGGGTAAAGGGTTAATACCATATCAACTGTAATGAGACAAGGGGGAGGGTGAAGGGTTAATACCATATCAACTGTGATGAGACGAGAGGGAGGGTGAAGGGTTAATACCATATCAACTGTGATGAGACTAGAGGGAGGGTGAAGGGTTAATACCATATCAAATGTGATGAGACTAGAGGGAGGGTGAAGGGTTAATACCATATCAACTGTGTGGACAGTATGAGACTAGAGGGAGGGTGAAGGGTTAATACCATATCAACTGTGATGAGACTAGAGGGAGGGTGAAGGGTAAATACCATATCAACTGTAATGAGACAAGGGGGAGGGTGAAGGGTTAATACCATATCAACTGTGATGAGACGAGAGGGAGGGTGAAGGGTTAATACCATATCAACTGTGATGAGACTAGAGGGAGGGTGAAGGGTTAATACCATATCAAATGTGATGAGACTAGAGGGAGGGTGAAGGGTTAATACCATATCAACTGTGTGGACAGTATGAGACGAGAGGGAGGGTGAAGGGTTAATACCATATCAACTGTGATGAGACTGGAGGGAGGGTGAAGGGTTAATACCATATCAACTGTGATGAGACTAGAGGGAGGGTGAAGGGTTAATACCATATCAACTGTGTGGACAGTATGAGACTAGAGGGAGGGTGAAGGGTTAATACCATATCAACTGTGTGGACAGCATGAGACTAGGGGGAGGGTGAAGGGTTAATACCATATCAACTGTGATGAGACTAGAGGGAGGGTGAAGGGTTAATACCATATCAACTGTGAGGAGACTACGGGGAGGGTGAAGGGTTTATACCATATCAACTGTGATGAGACGAGAGGGAGGGTGAAGGGTTAAAAACATATCAACTGTGATGAGACTAGAGGGAGGGTGAAGGGTTAATACCATATCAACTGTGTGGACAGTATGAGACTAGAGGGAGGGTGAAGGGTTAATACCATATCAACTGTGTGGACTGTATGAGACTAGAGGGAGGGTGAAGGGTTAATACCATATACACTGTGATGAGACGAGAGGGAGGTTGAAGGGTTAATACCATATCAACTGTGATGAGACGAGAGGGAGGATGAAGGGTTAATACCATATCAACTGTGTGGACAGTATGAGACTAGGGGGAGGGTGAAGGGTGAAGGGTTAATACCATATCAACTGTGATGAGACTAGAGGGAGGGTGAAGGGTTAATACCATAACAACTGTGATGAGACCAGAGGGAGGGTGAAGGGTTAATACCATATCAACTGTGATGAGACTAGAGGGAGGGTGAAGGGTTAATACCATATCAACTGTGATGAGACTAGAGGGAGGGTGAAGGGTTAATACCATATCAAATGTGATGAGACTAGAGGGAGGGTGAAGGGTTAATACCATATCAACTGTGATGAGACTAGAGGGAGGGTGAAGGGTTAATACCATATCAACTGTGAGGAGACTACGGGGAGGGTGAAGGGTTAATACAATATCAACTGTGATGAGACTCGAGGGAGGGTGAAGGGTTAATACCATATCAACTGTGTGGACTGTATGAGACTAGAGGGAGGGTGAAGGGTTAATACCATATACACTGTGATGAGACGAGAGGGAGGTTGAAGGGTTAATACCATATCAACTGTGATGAGACTGGAGGGAGGGTGAAGGGTTAATACCATATCAACTGTGATGAGACTAGAGGGAGGGTGAAGGGTTAATACCATATCAACTGTGATGAGACTAGAGGGATGGTGAAGGGTTAATACCATATCAACTGTGTGGACAGTATGAGACTAGAGGGAGGGTGAAGGGTTAATACCATATCAACTGTGATGAGACTAGAGGGAGGGTGAAGGGTTAATACCATATCAACTGTAATGAGACAAGGGGGAGGGTGAAGGGTTAATACCATATCAACTGTGATGAGACGAGAGGGAGGGTGAAGGGTTAATACCATATCAACTGTGATGAGACTAGAGGGAGGGTGAAGGGTTAATACCATATCAAATGTGATGAGACTAGAGGGAGGGTGAAGGGTTAATACCATATCAACTGTGTGGACAGTATGAGACGAGAGGGAGGGTGAAGGGTTAATACCATATCAACTGTGATGAGACTGGAGGGAGGGTGAAGGGTTAATACCATATCAACTGTGATGAGACTAGAGGGAGGGTGAAGGGTTAATACCATATCAACTGTGTGGACAGTATGAGACTAGAGGGAGGGTGAAGGGTTAATACCATATCAACTGTGTGGACAGCATGAGACTAGGGGGAGGGTGAAGGGTTAATACCATATCAACTGTGATGAGACTAGAGGGAGGGTGAAGGGTTAATACCATATCAACTGTGAGGAGACTACGGGGAGGGTGAAGGGTTAATACCATATCAACTGTGATGAGACGAGAGGGAGGGTGAAGGGTTAAAAACATATCAACTGTGATGAGACTCGAGGGAGGGTGAAGGGTTAATACCATATCAACTGTGTGGACAGTATGAGACTAGAGGGAGGGTGAAGGGTTAATACCATATCAACTGTGTGGACTGTATGAGACTAGAGGGAGGGTGAAGGGTTAATACCATATACACTGTGATGAGACGAGAGGGAGGTTGAAGGGTTAATACCATATCAACTGTGATGAGACTGGAGAGAAGGTGAAGGGTTAATACCATATCAACTGTGATGAGACTAGAGGGAGGGTGAAGGGTTAATACCATATCAACTGTGATGAGACTAGAGGGAGGGTGAAGGGTTAATACCATATCAACTGTGATGAGACGAGAGGGAGGGTGAAGGGTTAATACCATATCAACTGTGATGAGACTCGAGGGAGGGTGAAGGGTTAATACCATATCAACTGTGTGGACAGTATGAGACTAGAGGGAGGGTGAAGGGTTAATACCATATCAAATGTGTGGACTGTATGAGACTAGAGGGAGGGTGAAGGGTTAATACCATATACACTGTGATGAGACGAGAGGGAGGTTGAAGGGTTAATACCATATCAACTGTGATGAGACTGGAGGGAGGGTGAAGGGTTAATACCATATCAACTGTGATGAGACTAGAGGGAGGGTGAAGGGTTAATACCATATCAACTGTGATGAGACTAGAGGGATGGTGAAGGGTTAATACCATATCAACTGTGTGGACAGTATGAGACTAGAGGGAGGGTGAAGGGTTAATACCATATCAACTGTGATGAGACTGGAGGGAGGGTGAAGGGTTAATACCATATCAACTGTGATGAGACTAGAGGGAGGGTGAAGGGTTAATACCATATCAACTGTGTGGACAGTATGAGACTAGAGGGAGGGTGAAGGGTTAATACCATATCAACTGTGTGGACAGCATGAGACTAGGGGGAGGGTGAAGGGTTAATACCATATCAACTGTGATGAGACTAGAGGGAGGGTGAAGGGTTAATACCATATCAACTGTGAGGAGACTAGGGGAGGGTGAAGGGTTAATACCATATCAACTGTGATGAGACGAGAGGGAGGGTGAAGGGTTAAAAACATATCAACTGTGATGAGACTCGAGGGAGGGTGAAGGGTTAATACCATATCAACTGTGTGGACAGTATGAGACTAGAGGGAGGGTGAAGGGTTAATACCATATCAACTGTGTGGACTGTATGAGACTAGAGGGAGGGTGAAGGGTTAATACCATATACACTGTGATGAGACGAGAGGAGGTTGAAGGGTTAATACCATATCAACTGTGATGAGACTGGAGAGAAGGTGAAGGGTTAATACCATATCAACTGTGATGAGACTAGAGGGAGGGTGAAGGGTTAATACCATATCAACTGTGATGAGACTAGAGGGAGGGTGAAGGGTTAATACCATATCAACTGTGATGAGACTAGAGGGAGGGTGAAGGGTTAATACCATATCAACTGTGATGAGACTAGAGGGAGGGTGAAGGGTTAATACCATATCAACTGTGTGGACAGTATGAGACTAGAGGGAGGGTGAAGGGTTAATACCATATCAAATGTGTGGACTGTATGAGACTAGAGGGAGGGTGAAGGGTTAATACCATATACACTGTGATGAGACGAGAGGGAGGTTGAAGGGTTAATACCATATCAACTGTGATGAGACTGGAGGGAGGGTGAAGGGTTAATACCATATCAACTGTGATGAGACTAGAGGGAGGGTGAAGGGTTAATACCATATCAACTGTGATGAGACTAGAGGGATGGTGAAGGGTTAATACCATATCAACTGTGTGGACAGTATGAGACTAGAGGGAGGGTGAAGGGTTAATACCATATAACTTGTGATGAGACTAGAGGAGGGTGAAGGGTTAATACCATATCAACTGTGATGAGACGAGAGAGAGGGTGAAGGGTTAATACCATATCAAATGTGATGAGACTAGAGGGAGGGTGAAGGGTTAATACCATATCAACTGTAATGAGACTAGAGGGAGGGTGAAGGGTTAATACCATATCAACTGTGATGAGACTAGAGGGAGGGTGAAGGGTTAATACCATATCAACTGTGAGGAGACTACGGGGAGGGTGAAGGGTTAATACCATATCAACTGTGATGAGACGAGGGTGAAGGGTTAATACCATATCAACTGTGTGGACAGTATGAGACTAGGGGGAGGGTGAAGGGTTAATACCATATCAACTGTGTGGACAGTATAAGACTAGAGGGAGGGTGAAGGGTTAATACGTGTGGACAGTATGAGACTAGGGGGAGGGTGAAGGGTTAATACCATATCAACTGTGATGAGACGAGGGTGAAGGGTTAATACCATACCAACTGTGTGGACAGCATGAGACTAGAGGGAGGGTGAAGGGTTAATACCATATCAACTGTGTGGACTGTATGAGACTAGAGGGAGGGTGAAGGGTTAATACCATATCAACTGTGTGGACTGTATGAGACTAGAGGGATGGTGAAGGGTTAATACCATATCAACTGTGAGGAGACTACGGGGAGGGTGAAGGGTTAATACCATATCAACTGTGATGAGACGAGGGTGAAGGGTTAATACCATATAAACTGTGATGAGACTAGAGGGAGGGTGAAGGGTTAATACCATATCAACTGTGTGGACAGTATGAGACTAGGGGGAGGGTGAAGGGTTAATACCATATCAACTGTGTGGACAGTATAAGACTAGAGGGAGGGTGAAGGGTTAATACCATATAAACTGTGATGAGACCAGAGGGAGGGTGAAGGGTTAATACCATATCAAATGTGATGAGACTAGAGGGAGGGTGAAGGGTTAATACCATATCAACTGTGTGGACAGTATGAGACTAGAGGGAGGGTGAAGGGTTAATACCATATCAACTGTGATGAGACTAGAGGGAGGGTGAAGGGTTAATACCATATCAACTGTGAGGAGACTACGGGGAGGGTGAAGGGTTAATACCATATCAACTGTGATGAGACGAGGGTGAAGGGTTAATACCATATCAACTGTGATGAGACTAGAGGGAGGGTGAAGGGTTAATACCATATCAACTGTGTGGACAGTATGAGACGAGAGGGAGGGTGAAGGGTTAATACCATATCAACTGTGTGGACAGTATGAGACTAGAGGGAGGGTGAAGGGTTAATACGTGTGGACAGTATGAGACTAGAGGGGGGGTGAAGGGTTAATACCATACCAACTGTGTGGACAGTATGAGACTAGAGGGAGGGTGAAGGGTTAATACCATATCAACTGTGTGGACAGTATGAGACGAGAGGGAGGGTGAAGGGTTAATACCATATCAACTGTGTGGACAGTATGAGACTAGAGGGAGGGTGAAGGGTTAATACCATACCAAATGTGATGAGACTAGAGGGAGGGTGAAGGGTTAATACGTGTGGACAGTATGAGACTAGAGGGAGGGTGAAGGGTTAATACGTGTGGACAGTATGAGACTAGGGGGAGGGTGAAGGGTTAATACCATATCAACTGTGTGGACAGTATGAGACTAGAGGGAGGGTGAAGGGTTAATACGTGTGGACAGTATGAGACTAGTGGGAGGGTGAAGGGTTAATACCATACCAACTGTGTGGACAGTATGAGACTAGAGGGAGGGTGAAGGGTTAAAACCATATCAACTGTGTGGACAGTATGAGACTAGAGGGAGGGTGAAGGGTTAATACCATATCAACTGTGTGGACAGTATGAGACTAGAGGGAGGGTGAAGGGTTAATACCATACCAACTGTGTGGACAGTATGAGACTAGGGGGAGGGTGAAGGGTTAATACCATACCAACTGTGTGGACAGTATGAGACTAGAGGGAGGGTGAAGGGTTAATACCATATCAACTGTGTGGACAGTATGAGACTAGAGGGAGGGTGAAGGGTTAATACCATATCAACTGTGTGGACAGTATGAGACTAGAGGGAGGGTGAAGGGTTAATACCATATCAACTGTGTGGACAGTATGAGACTAGAGGGAGGGTGAAGGGTTAATACCATATCAACTGTGTGGACAGTATGAGACTAGAGGGAGGGTGAAGGGTTAATACCATACCAACTGTGTGGACAGTATGAGACTAGAGGGAGGGTGAAGGGTTAATACCATATACACTGTGATGAGACGAGAGGGAGGTTGAAGGGTTAATACCATATCAACTGTGATGAGACGAGAGGGAGGATGAAGGGTTAATACCATATCAACTGTGTGGACAGTATGAGACTAGGGGGAGGGTGAAGGGTGAAGGGTTAATACCATATCAACTGTGATGAGACTAGAGGGAGGGTGAAGGGTTAATACCATAACAACTGTGATGAGACCAGAGGGAGGGTGAAGGGTTAATACCATATCAACTGTGATGAGACTAGAGGGAGGGTGAAGGGTTAATACCATATCAACTGTGATGAGACTAGAGGGAGGGTGAAGGGTTAATACCATATCAAATGTGATGAGACTAGAGGGAGGGTGAAGGGTTAATACCATATCAACTGTGATGAGACTAGAGGGAGGGTGAAGGGTTAATACCATATCAACTGTGAGGAGACAGGGGAGGGTGAGGGTTAATACAATATCAACTGTGATGAGAGAGGGAGGGTGAAGGGTTAATACCATATCAATTGTGTGGACTGTATGAGACTAGAGGGAGGGTGAAGGGTTAATACCATATACACTGTGATGAGACTAGAGGGAGGTTGAAGGGTTAATACCATATCAACTGTGATGAGACTGGAGGGAGGGTGAAGGGTTAATACCATATCAACTGTGATGAGACTAGAGGGAGGGTGAAGGGTTAATACCATATCAACTGTGATGAGACTAGAGGGATGGTGAAGGGTTAATACCATATCAACTGTGTGGACAGTATGAGACTAGAGGGAGGGTGAAGGGTTAATACCATATCAACTGTGATGAGACTAGAGGGAGGGTGAAGGGTTAATACCATATCAACTGTGATGAGACGAGAGGGAGGGTGAAGGGTTAATACCATATCAACTGTGATGAGACTCGAGGGAGGGTGAAGGGTTAATACCATATCAACTGTGTGGACAGTATGAGACTAGGGGGAGGGTGAAGGGTTAATACCATATCAAATGTGTGGACTGTATGAGACTAGAGGGAGGGTGAAGGGTTAATACCATATACACTGTGATGAGACGAGAGGGAGGTTGAAGGGTTAATACCATATCAACTGTGATGAGACTGGAGGGAGGGTGAAGGGTTAATACCATATCAACTGTGATGAGACTAGAGGGAGGGTGAAGGGTTAATACCATATCAACTGTGATGAGACTAGAGGGATGGTGAAGGGTTAATACCATATCAACTGTGTGGACAGTATGAGACTAGAGGGAGGGTGAAGGGTTAATACCATATAACTTGTGATGAGACTAGAGGGAGGGTGAAGGGTTAATACCATATCAACTGTGATGAGACGAGAGAGAGGGTGAAGGGTTAATACCATATCAAATGTGATGAGACTAGAGGGAGGGTGAAGGGTTAATACCATATCAACTGTAATGAGACTAGAGGGAGGGTGAAGGGTTAATACCATATCAACTGTGATGAGACTAGAGGGAGGGTGAAGGGTTAATACCATATCAACTGTGAGGAGACTACGGGGAGGGTGAAGGGTTAATACCATATCAACTGTGATGAGACGAGGGTGAAGGGTTAATACCATATCAACTGTGTGGAGAGTATGAGACTAGGGGGAGGGTGAAGGGTTAATACCATATCAACTGTGTGGACAGTATAAGACTAGAGGGAGGGTGAAGGGTTAATACCATATCAACTGTGAGGAGACTACGGGGAGGGTGAAGGGTTAATACCATATCAACTGTGATGAGACGAGGGTGAAGGGTTAATACCATACCAACTGTGTGGACAGCATGAGACTAGAGGGAGGGTGAAGGGTTAATACCATATCAACTGTGTGGACTGTATGAGACTAGAGGGAGGGTGAAGGGTTAATACCATATCAACTGTGTGGACTGTATGAGACTAGAGGGATGGTGAAGGGTTAATACCATATCAACTGTGAGGAGACTACGGGGAGGGTGAAGGGTTAATACCATATCAACTGTGATGAGACGAGGGTGAAGGGTTAATACCATATCAACTGTGATGAGACTAGAGGGAGGGTGAAGGGTTAATACCATATCAACTGTGTGGACAGTATGAGACTAGGGGGAGGGTGAAGGGTTAATACCATATCAACTGTGTGGACAGTATAAGACTAGAGGGAGGGTGAAGGGTTAATACGTGTGGACAGTATGAGACTAGGGGGAGGGTGAAGGGTTAATACCATATCAACTGTGATGAGACTAGAGGGAGGGTGAAGGGTTAATACCATATCAAATGTGATGAGACTAGAGGGAGGGTGAAGGGTTAATACCATATCAACTGTGTGGACAGTATGAGACTAGAGGGAGGGTGAAGGGTTAATACCATATCAACTGTGATGAGACTAGAGGGAGGGTGAAGGGTTAATACCATATCAACTGTGAGGAGACTACGGGGAGGGTGAAGGGTTAATACCATATCAACTGTGATGAGACGAGGGTGAAGGGTTAATACCATATCAACTGTGATGAGACTAGAGGGAGGGTGAAGGGTTAATACCATATCAACTGTGTGGACAGTATGAGACGAGAGGGAGGGTGAAGGGTTAATACCATATCAACTGTGTGGACAGTATGAGACTAGAGGGAGGGTGAAGGGTTAATACGTGTGGACAGTATGAGACTAGAGGGGGGGTGAAGGGTTAATACCATACCAACTGTGTGGACAGTATGAGACTAGAGGGAGGGTGAAGGGTTAATACCATATCAACTGTGTGGACAGTATGAGACGAGAGGGAGGGTGAAGGGTTAATACCATATCAACTGTGTGGACAGTATGAGACTAGAGGGAGGGTGAAGGGTTAATACCATACCAAATGTGATGAGACTAGAGGGAGGGTGAAGGGTTAATACGTGTGGACAGTATGAGACTAGAGGGAGGGTGAAGGGTTAATACGTGTGGACAGTATGAGACTAGGGGGAGGGTGAAGGGTTAATACCATATCAACTGTGTGGACAGTATGAGACTAGAGGGAGGGTGAAGGGTTAATACGTGTGGACAGTATGAGACTAGGGGGAGGGTGAAGGGTTAATACCATACCAACTGTGTGGACAGTATGAGACTAGAGGGAGGGTGAAGGGTTAATACCATATCAACTGTGTGGACAGTATGAGACTAGAGGGAGGGTGAAGGGTTAATACCATATCAACTGTGTGGACAGTATGAGACTAGAGGGAGGGTGAAGGGTTAATACCATACCAACTGTGTGGACAGTATGAGACTAGGGGGAGGGTGAAGGGTTAATACCATACCAACTGTGTGGACAGTATGAGACTAGAGGGAGGGTGAAGGGTTAATACCATATCAACTGTGTGGGCAGTATGAGACTAGAGGGAGGGTGAAGGGTTAATACCATATCAACTGTGTGGACAATATGAGACTAGAGGGAGGGTGAAGGGTTAATACCATATCAACTGTGTGGACAGTATGAGACTAGAGGGAGGGTGAAGGGTTAATACCATATCAACTGTGTGGACAGTATGAGACTAGAGGGAGGGTGAAGGGTTAATACCATACCAACTGTGTGGACAGTATGAGACTAGAGGGAGGGTGAAGGGTTAATACCATATCAACTGTGTGGACAGTATGAGGATCCAATAGGATGTTTTGTTAACACTTTCCATCATCAATAGAAGTTCTATAAACTGGAAGCATTTATGATGCATTATGGGTGACAGCTTCACCAAAGTGTTTAATGCTGAATAAAACAGAATAGCTACATAGTTGCTGTTCTTTTTTGATTGCACTGCACATTTCAGCAGATAATGACAGTTATGTGACCATAATGCCATCTTACCTGTGGGTACCCATCCTTTAACTAGGAATGAGACAGACCAAACAAACAAAAACACACCATGGATGAAGTAAAAAAAACTGAACAGAGTAGCATTGACAATAGCAAATATAATTTACTTGACCAAGAATGTTTGTGTGTGTGAATTGCAGCACCAAATAACTAATTGATGCATTTGAAGCATCATTACAATGAATAGCAGCACAATTATAGCACAATATATTGGCCATAATCTATGGAGGACTCAGAGGCGGCTTGTTCAAATACTTTTTCAGGATGCATCCCTCCTTTTTTCTCACCCGTGAGACAATCACTGATCATTATGTGATTTGACAAGTGAAAGCAAGGTTACGATCCCTATTGCTTTCACTTACCTCAACAAGGAAGGAAAAAAATAAGATATACTTGTGGATTTTGGCAACGAGGCCCTTTTATCTACTTCCCCAGAGTCAGATCAACTGGTAGATACCATTTTTATGTCTCTGTGTCAAGTATGAAAAAACCCTGAAGTATCCTTCTGAGGCCAAAAAGGAAGAAAGAAGAGAAGGAAGAAAGGAATTAAGGTAGGAAGGAAGGAATTTAGGAATGAATGAAGGAAGGTAGGAAGGAATGAAGAAAGGCAGAACGGAAGGAAGGATGCATCTTTAAAGTATTTGAACAGGGTCTGTGTCCATTCTGTCTTACCTCAGAAGAGGGGAACATGTGAGACTCTGTACGGTAGATGCCTATAGGAATCTCAGCACTGGAGGAACACAATTTCTGGAACAACCTGCCGTACGTCCTGATCCACAGGTCCTCCTCTGTCACCTTCATCTGGGGAAGAGCAGGGAAGAAGACACATTCAGTACACACACACACACGCACACACACACACACACACACACACACACACACACACACACACACACACACACACACACACACACACACACACACACACACACACACACGCGCACGCACACGCACACGCACACACGCAAGCACGCACGCACCCACACACTTATAGTACACACATCCTAACATACTGTAGATATCCATACTTACTGCACACAGGTAACCCGACCCTGGTGTGGTGTCCAGGCCAAGTAGAAGTCTTGCTATGGGAATCATATAGTCCTTCACAAATGACTGTAAAAAACAAGAGAATGCATTAACAAACAGGAGGAACCATAGACTGAAAATACTAATTTCTAGGCCCAGAGGAAACATTATAGAGTAGGGGTAAGAAACTACTGAATGATCACATGATCACACTTAAACATACGGTAGGTCTCTCTCTCTCTATTTTTCTGATTAGTATTGCCTTTAGACACTGATCTAAGATCGGTTTTGAGGTTCTCCACCTAATAGTTCAGATTTAGAGAATGTAAGCTGATCATAGATTTACATTTACATTTAAGTCATTTAGCAGACGCTCTTATCCAGAGCGACTAGATCTGTGCCTAAGGGAGAGACTAAGCTGATCATATATCTGTGCCTACGGGAGAGACTAAGCTGATCATAGATCTGTGCCTACGGGAGAGACTAAGCTGATCATAGATCTGTGCCTAAGGGAGAGACTAAGCTGATCATAGATCTGTGCCTAAGGGAGAGACTAAGCTGATCATATATCTGTGCCTACGGGAGAGACTAAGCTGATCATAGATCTGTGCCTACGGGAGAGACTAAACTGATCATAGATCTGTGCCTACGGGAGAGACTAATCTGAGCATAGTCTGTGCCTACGGGAGAGACTAAGCTAATCTGTGCCTACGGGAGAGACTAAACTGATCATAGATCTGTGCCTACGGGAGAGACTAAGCTGATCATATATCTGTGCCTACGGGAGAGACTAAGCTGATCATAGATCTGTGCCTACGGGAGAGACTAAACTGATCATAGATCATAGCATAGTCTGTGCCTACGGAGAGACTAAGCTAATCTGTGCCTACGGGAGAGACTAAACTGATCATAGATCTGTGCCTACGGGAGAGACTAAGCTGATCATATATCTGTGCCTACGGGAGAGACTAAGCTGATCATAGATCTGTGCCTACGGGAGAGACTAAGCTGATCATAGATCTGTGCCTACGGGAGAGACTAAGCTGATCATAGATCTGTGCCTACGGGAGAGACTAAGCTGATCATAGATCTGTGCCTACGGGAGAGACTAAGCTGATCATAGATCTGTGCCTACGGGAGAGACTAAGCTGATCATAGATCTGTGCCTACGGGAGAGACTAAGCTGATCATAGATCTGTGCCTACGGGAGAGACTAAGCTGATCATAGATCTGTGCCTACGGGAGAGACTAAGCTGATCATAGATCTGTGCCTACGGGAGAGACTAAGCTGATCATAGATCTGTGCCTACGGGAGAGACTAAGCTGATCATAGATCTGTGCCTACGGGAGAGACTAAGCTGATCAAACAGTACATTTACACTCTGCTGGCTGAGACAAGGTGATACACCACGGACAAACTCCCTAGCTAAGTCCCAAATTGTATCCTATTCCCTACATATTCAGAAATGTCTTCAGTCCCTATGGCCCTGGTCAAACGTAATGCACTACATATGGAAAAGGTTGCTATTTGGGATATAACCCCTAATACCCACCTGGTAGAGCAGCGTATCCAGCATACTGATACTGAACACTCTGCCTGCCGCGAACGGCAGACGGAACATGAAGGCCAGGTTGGAACCCTTATCACGCTCTATCTATAAGGGGGAGAGGGAGAAGAGAGCAGAGAGAGAGGGAGGGAAGGAGAGAGAAAGGGAGGGAGAAGAGAGAGAGAATGGGAGGATAGAGCAGATAGGGGAGAGGGAGGAGATAGAGAATGAGAGAAAGAGGGAAGGGAGAGAGAGCACATGAAATGTCATCAGCTGGCTTGTTAACCCAGTCCAGAGCTTTATATCTTCATGTCTGAGTCTGTGTAACAGAGTTCACCTTCCACATGACATCCACACAGACAGAGAGTCAGTAATGAGGGCTGAAGCCTCAGATCTAAAGATGGAGGAGTGACATGCCCCCACGCTGAACTCACCTTCTCTAGTTTGGAGAGAGCCAGTGAATAGCAGTCCTTAGCTCTGAACTGCATAAATCTCATGTTGGAGGGGTGGGTCAGCTCAGTGATGATACTAAGACTGGGGAACAGCCTGGAGGGATAGATGGGTAGATAGAGGGAGAGGGTGGTGGAAGAGGAGAGAGAGAGAGAAATTCAAAAGGAAATTATCTTAATTAACAGAGAAAAATGTCCTCCTGTGTGCTACCTATATCCCCCCACTAGAATCCCCATACTTTAATGAAGACAGCTTCTCCATCCTGGAGGGGGAAATCAATCATTTCCAGGCCCAGGGACATGTACTAGTCTGTGGTGACCTAAATGCCAGAACCGGACAAGAACCTGACACCCTCAGCACACAAAGGGACAAACACCTGCCTGGAGGTGACAGCATTCCCTCCCACATATGCCCCCCTAGGCACAACTATGACAACATAACCAACAAAAACGGGTCACAACTCCTGCAGCTATGTCACACGCTGTGTATGTACATAGTCAATGGTAGGCTTTGAGGGGACTCCTATGGTGGGTACACCTATAGCTCATCTCTTGGCAGTAGTACTATAGACTACTTTATCACTGACCTCAACCCAGAGTCTCTCAGAGCGTTCACAGTCAGCCCACTGACACCCCTATCAGACCACAGCAAAATCACAGTCTACTTGAACAGAGCAAATCTCAATCATGAGGCATCAAAGCCAAAGGAACTGAGTAACATTAAGAAATGCTATAGATGGAAGGAATGCAGTTTGGAAACCTACCAAAAAACAATTAGGCAACAACAAATTCAATCCCTTTTAGACAATTTCCTGGGTAAAACGTTCACAGTAGAAAATCTTAACAGTATATTTGACCTCTCAGCTTCCCTATCAAATCTAAAAATCTCAAATTCGAAACCGAAGAAAATTAACAACAATGACAAATGTTTTGATGAAGATTTAAGAAAGAAATTGAGAAACCTGTCCAACCAAAAACATAGAGACCCGGAAAACGACCCGGAGTCTACGCCTTCACTATGGTGAATCACTAAAACAATACAGAAATACACTACGGAAAAAGAAGGAACAGCACGTCAGAAATCAGCTCAATGTAATTGAAGAATCCATAGACTCTAAACACTTCTGGGAAAATTGGAAAACACTTGACAAACAACAACACGAAGAGTTATCTATCCAAAACGGAGATGTATGGGTAAACCACTTCTCCAATCTTTTTGGCTCTATAACAAAGAATAAAGAGCAAAAACATATACCGGACCAAATACAAACCTCAGAACCAACTATTAAAGACTACCAGAACCCACTGGATACTCCAATTACCTTGAATGAGCTACAGGACAAAATAAAAACCCTACAACCCAAAAAGGCATGTGGTGTTGATGGTATCCTTAATGAAATGATCAAAGATACAGACAACAAATTCCAATTGGCTATACTAAAACTATTTAACCTCATCCTTAGCTCTGGCATCTTCCCCAATATTTGGAACCAAGGACTGATCACCCCAATCCACAAAAGTGGAGACAAATTTGACCCCAATAACTACCGTGGGATATGCGTCAACAGCAACCATGGGAAAATCCTCTGCATTATCATTAACAGCAGACTTGTACATTTCCTCAATGAAAACAATGTACTGAACAAATGTTAAATTGGCTTTTTACCAAATTACCATACAACAGACCATGTATTCACCCTGCACACCCTAATTGACAACCAAACAAACCAAAACAAAGACAAAGTCTTCTCATGCTTTGTTGATTTCAAAAAAGCCTTTGACTCAATTTGGCATGAGGGTCTGCTATACAAATGGATGGAAAATGGTGTTGGGGGTAAAACATATGACATTATAAAATCCATGTACACAAACAACAAGTGTGCGGTTAAAATAAGCAAACAACACACATATTTCTTCCCGCAGGGCTGTGGGGTGAGACAGGGATGCAGCTTAAGCCTCACCCTCTTCAACAGATATATCAACGAATTGGCACGGGCACTAGAAAAGTCTGCAGCACCTGGCCTCACCCTACTAGAATCTGCTGTCAAATGTCTACTGTTTGCCTATGATCTGGTGCTTCTATCACCAACCAAGGAGGGCCTACAGCAGCACCTAGATATTCTGCACAGATTCTGCCAGACCTGGGCCCTGACAGTAAATCTCAGTAAGACCAAAATAATGGTGTTCCAAAAAAGGTCCAGTCGCCAGGACCACAAATACAAATTCCATCCAGACACCATTGCCCTAGACCACACAAAAAACTATACATACCTTGGCCTAAACATCAGTGCCACAGGTAACTTCCACAAAGCTGTGAACGATGTGAGAGTCAAGGCAAGAAGGGCATTCTATGCCATCAAAAGGAACACAAAATTCAACATACCAATTAGGATCTGGCTAAAAATACTTGAATCAGTCATAGAGCCCATTGCCCTTTATGGTTGTGAGGTCTGGGGTCCGCTCACCAACCAAGATTTCACAAAATGGGACAAACACCAAATTGAGACTGCATGCAGAATTCTACAAAAATATCCTCCGTGTACAACGTAGAACACCAAATAATGCATTCAGAGCAGAATTAGGCCGATACCCACTAATTATCAAAATCCAGAAAAGAGCCGTTAAATTCTACAACCACCTAAAAGGAAGCGATTCCCAAATCTTCCATAACAAAGCCATCACCTACAGAGAGATGAACTTGGAGAAGAGTCCCCTAAGCAAGCTGGTCCTGGGGCTCTGTTCACAAACACAAACACACCACACAGGACAGCAGCACAATTAGACCCAAGCAAATCATGAGAAAACAAAAAGATAATTACTTGACACATTGGAAAGAATTAACAAAAAAACAGAGCAAACTAGATTGCTATTTGGCCCTAAACAGAGAGTACACAGTGGCAGAATACCTGACCACTGTGACTGACCCAAACTTAAGGAAAGCTTTGACTATGTACAGACTCAGTGAGCATAGCCTTGCTATTGAGAAAGGTCACCGTAGGCAGACATGGCTCTCAAGAGAAGACAGGCTATGTGCACACTGCCCACAAAATGAGGTGGAAACTGAGCTGCACTTCCTAACCTCCTGCCAAATGTATGACCATATTAGAGACACATATTTCCCTCAGATTACACAGATCCACAAAGAATTTGAAAACAAACCCAATTTTGCTAAACTCCCATATCTACTGGGTGAAATTCCACAGTGTGCTATCACAGCAGCAAGATTTGTGACCTGTTGCCACAAGAAAAGGGCAACCAGTGAAGAACAAACACCACTGTAAATACAACCCATATTTATGCTTATTTATTTTCCCTTGTGTACTTTAAATCAAATCAAATCAAATTTTATTTGTCACATACACATGGTTAGCAGATGTTAATGCGAGTGTAGCGAAATGCTTGTAGTTATATATTGTTACAACACTGTATATATACATAATATGACATTTGTAATGTCTTTATTGTTTTGAAACTCTGTATGTGTAATGTTTACTGTTAATTTTTATTGTTTATTTCACATTTGTATATTATCTACAGCACTTACTTTGGCAATGTTAACACATGTTTCCCATGCCAATAAAGCCCCTTGAATTGAATTGAGAGTAGTAAGGAAGGAAGGAGTCAAAGAGATTCAATGCTTTGGGCTCATGGGTAAGTACCAATCTAGCAGTGATGCATGGTTTCAGTTTTGGGATGTTGAATGAAACTTTTCTACCCTGATAGATGCTCTGATAGATGCTGTTTAATACAGTTTCACCCAATGGTTTATTCATTTTACTTTCATGAAAAACAACAACATCATCTAACACCTTCATCTGACACTTCCATCTGACTCTCATCTAACACTTTAAAAAAAAACTTTCATCTGAGACTTTCATCTGAGACTTTCATCTGACACTTTCATCTGACACTTTAATTTGACTTTCATCTAACATTTTAATTTGACTTTCATCTAACATTTTCATCTGATACTTTCATCTGAATTTCAAATTACTTTGAATTTCCAGAGTGTATTTCATTGTTTTATGTCAGTTCCATGCTTGAAAAATGATTTTCCCTCTTCAATTTTAAAGACAGAGTATTTATAATGATTTACTATACTGCAAGTAGTCCACACTGTGCCGTAACAGGTTACTTGAAATGAAGACCTGCAACCAATCTGTGTGCAGCGCATTTACTGTATATCATTAAACATAGAAGCAGGCATCCCACAGCATACCTGAACATGGTCTGTACGTTGACTATGGTTTTGGCGTCTGCCATATAGTCCTCCTCAGCACTCATGGTGCTCTCCTTGTCCACCACCACCAGGTTATCAGCATAGATGATGCCACACTGCAGAAGATTGTCCAGGCTGCCACAAAGAGAACCCATCATAACACAACACATCGTGACAAGCTGCCACAAAGAGAAACCAACACAATATATCATATTATGACAATCATGACTTTTACCTGACCTATAATGTCATTAATGACACTCGTTAATTGCAAATCCCCTGGATAGTAATATACATAATATACAGTGCATTGGGAAAGTATTCAGACCCCTTGACGTTTTCCACATTTTGTTAAGTTACAGCCTTATTCTAAAATGGATGAATTAAACCTATTTAACATAAATAGAAAGCAAAAACAGGTTTTGGACGTTTCCATTGATCATCGTTGAGATGCACACAGCCAAGACAATGCAGGAGTGGCTTTGGGACAAGTCTCTTAATGTCCTTGAGTGGCTCTGCCAGAGCCCGGACCTGAACCCGATCGAACATCTCTGGTGAGATCTGAAAATAGCTGTGCAGCGATGCTCCCCATCCAACCTGACAGAGTTTGAGAGGATCTGCAGAGAAGAATGGGAGAAACTCCCTAAATACTGGTGTGCCAAGCTTGTAGCATCATACCAAAGAAGACTCGAGGCTGTAATCGCTGCCAAAGGTGCTTCAACCAAGTACCGAGTAAAGGGTCTGAACACTAATATATATATGATATTTTAAATGTTTTATTTTGAATACATTTGCAACAATTTGTGTTTTTGCTTTGTCATTAGGGGATATTGTGTGTAGATTGATTCGGAAAAACAACAACTTCATCAATTTCAGAATAAGGCTGTAACACATACTTTCCACTGTATAGCTAATTCACGTGTACATGAGGGGGGCACTGCATAATGTCATTGGGATGTCATTGGAATTGACCAGGGTCATTGGAATTCTGTGAGCTGAGGCGTTCCAGTAATGAAAGAGTAATGAACACCTACTTATCTATAGTTCCGGCCATGAAGTAGACCATTGGGAAACAGCAGATGGCTTCTAGGAAGTGGTTGTCAGGCCTGCAGGAATCACAACACTATATCAATAGGGTGTAGTAGAATTACATCATTATGTTAATCACATTACTTTTATATTAGAATGTATTCATATTAGTATTTCCACAATGTCTGTTCTTCTGAAATGAGTCTCTGAGGCTCAACGCTGACAGTTGATTTAAGATGCCTAGGTGACAAAACCTAAAGACTGCATTGCAAACCATGATTAGTGTCTGTGTGCCTGACTGCCGGTGCCAGGCAGAACCTCCCTCCAGTTTATTTCTCCCACGTGGCAGATGAATACTGGACTTCATGAATTAAGGGAAGGACCTGGTGTCCTATGTTGCATTAGTATGTTTGTTTAACAAAGTAGTTAAATGACCTAGAGACAGAAACCTGGTGCAATGTAAATGTTGCATGAGAGCACAATGTACCTTTGTATAATTTCACAAATCTGTCAGGAGAATATGTCTTAACTATGAAATGCTGTGGCTTAGTTCTGCTCTTAGAGTTCTCAGTGATTACCTAGTAATTCAATTATAAAGTTGCGTTGTTTTGAACAAATCTAAAAGTCTCTCTCTTTTGATTAGAATAATTCCATGACAAGGGGCAGGACATAGACAACTGCAACCACACATAAAGTACAGTACATACACACTAATGGGTATTAGACTATTAGAAGCCTCAGCAAATTTTGCAGCCAAACAATTTTCCTGGAAAAAAAAAAACTACATAATGTCCTAAAATACTGTACATATGCAGCAAATATGTATTCTGTTTTTTGATTCTACGACAAAATACTGCTTCCTGATAACTCCTCCAGATATGCAATATATCCTGCTGCCATGGTAACTCCTCAGGAAGTAGATAACTGTATAGTGGGACTAGGATAGATACACCGCCAGTGTGAAATGTTAGTCTCTGCCCCAGACTATATGGGATTACAGAGCTCCATGGCTTTCTGTTTAGCTACACAAACTTCCCTGGAGAGTCCTCTGAAGTTACTGTAATGAAATCCACACTGAATTATTATAGGCAAAAACATCACACAAACACACACCCCTGAAGCTTCCCAGAGCTCCATCTATCCAACAGAGAGGCACAGCCAGCAATATGAATAATTAAGAAATGATTTCTCATCCTGCAGCAGTTAAGTTAACTTCAGGCTGCAGCTGTATAATCACCTTACTCTCTCTACAATTACTTAATGTCACTAGAATTCATGCAGCCCAACACTAAATCTTGGCAAAACTTTATATTACAATAACCATCTGAGTGTAATGCATTTAAGTCCTATACCAAGTCCTATAACAATGAATATACCAAGTCATATACCAAGTCCTCTACCACATTCTATACCCATTATTATACCAAGTCCTATACCAAGTCATATACCAAGTCCTATACCAAGTCATATACCATACTCTATACCAAGTCATATACCAAGTCCTATACCAAGTCATATACCAAGTCATATACCATACTCTATACCAAGTCATATACCAAGTCCTATACCAAGTCATATACCAAGTCATATACCAAGTCATATACCATACTCTATACCAAGTCATATACCAAGTCCTATACCAAGTCATATACCATACTCTATACCAAGTCATATACCAAGTCATATACCAAGTCATATACCAAGTCATATACCAAGTCATATACCAAGACCTATACCAAGTCATATACCAAGTCCTATACCAAGTCATTGACCAAGACCTATACCAAGTCCTATACCAAGTCATATACCAAGTCATATACCAAGTCCTATACCAATTCATTGACCAAGACC
The DNA here is from genome assembly GCF_036934945.1 of Oncorhynchus masou masou. Lineage (NCBI taxonomy): Eukaryota > Metazoa > Chordata > Actinopteri > Salmoniformes > Salmonidae > Oncorhynchus > Oncorhynchus masou. The sequence goes on along the minus strand of NC_088236.1, from coordinate 14,506,274 downwards.
TATACCAAGTCCTATACCAAGTCATATACCAAGTCCTATACCAAGTCATATACCATACTCTATACCAAGTCATATACCAAGTCATATACCAAGTCCTATACCAAGTCATATACCAAGTCCTATACCAAGTCCTATACCAAGTCATATACCAAGTCATATACCAAGTCATATACCACTTCATACACCAAGTCCTATACCAAGTCCTATACCACATCATTACCAAGTCATATACCAAGTTATATACGACATTATACACCAAGTCATATACCAAGTCATACACCAAGTCCTATACCAAGTCATATACCACATCATATACCACATCATATACCAAGACCTATACCAAGTCCTATACCAAGTCATATACCACTTCATATACCAAGTCATATACCAAGACCTATACCAAGACCTATACCAAGTCATATACCACATCATTACCAAGTCATATACCAAGTCATATACCAAGTCCTATACCAAGTCATATACCAAGTCCTATACCAAGTCATATACCACATCATATACCACTTCATATACCAAGTCATATACCAAGTCATATACCAAGTCATATACCAAGTCCTATACCAAGTCATATACCAAGTCATATACCACGTCATACACCACATCATACACCAAGACCTATACCAAGTCATATACCACATCATTACCAAGTCATATACCAAGTCATATACCAAGTCATATACCAAGTCCTATACCAAGTCATATACCAAGTCATATACCACGTCATACACCACATCATACACCAAGACCTATACCAAGTCATATACCACATCATACACCAAGTCCTATACCAAGTCCTATACCAAGTCCTATACCAAGTCATATACCAAGTCATATACCACATCATACACCAAGTCCTATACCAAGTCATATACCAAGTCATATACCAAGTCTATACCAAGTCCTATACCAAGTCATATACCACATACACCAAGTCCTATACCAAGTCCTATACCAAGTCATATACCAAGTCCTATACCAAGTCCTATACCAAGTCATATACCAAGACCTATACCAAGTCATATACCAAGTCATACACCAAGTCCTATACCAAGTCCTATAGCAAGTCCTATACCAAGTCATATACCAAGTCCTATACCAAGTCATATACCAAGTCATACACCAAGTCATATACCAAGTCCTATACCAAGTCATATACCAAGTCATATACCAAGTCCTATACCAATTCATACACCAAGTCATATACCAAGTCCTATACCAAGTCATATACCAAGTCATACACCAAGTCCTATACCACTTCATGCACCACGTCATATACCTTTTCAAGTCTTAATCAGCAAGTGTAATGCATTATGAAAACATGTATAGGTGTTATTATGCATTTAATCTGTTTAAATGCATTACACACAGGTGGATACATGATATGTTATCTAAAACCATTATAAAGAGGCACAGACCAGTCATGTGGTTGCTTATGGGGTCACCTCACCCTCAAGCTATTGCGCCCAGTGCAGTCCGGTGCGTGAAACTACTTACGGGTAGTCTAATAGCAGGACGATAGGGTTGAGCTCTTTCCTGGGGCGGTAGTAGGCCCGCAGAGGGACGATGAAGTTATAGAGGCCGTTCCCTGCCATCTCTGCAGATACTATGATCAGCTTGTTCTTAAAACCATAGGCCTTGGCATCCTCAAAACTGTTGTGCCTGCAACCCTGGATGTCATGGAAAGTTAGGTACAAGGTCATTATGTTTCAGGTTTGTTATAATGATTTAAATGTTTGTCAGTGTTACTGAGTGAAGTCTAAGGCGAGTTTTTTTTGTCCACAAACACATGCTATTCCATGAACTATTGTGACAAGACTAAACAGTTAGGTTTGTCTGCTGTATTCTATTATTCAAAGATATGTACACTTTCTGTTCATACAGTCAAGTTTACAAGCTAATGTACAATACAATTGTTAAGACATGGTACAACCAACACAGCTCAACACAATAAGATATAATAAATTGTTTGCTGTCTTTGGAACAAGACTGTGTGGCTTAATAATTACTACATGAGAGAACAAAACCAAGTTTGTTTGTCAACTATAGACTTCATTACATCCTTGTCTCTACTGACCTTGTCCAGACGAAGGCAGCAGAACGAGGCTTTCTGGGGTAAGAGATGGCACAGGGTTGGAGAGCTGCCAATGTAGGGCGAGTTGGGAGGATATCCTTTCACAAAACTGAGGTGAAAAATGTCAAATTCAATTAAATTAAAATGAACAACAAATACACACACTTTCAGTCAGAGAGACTTTAGAAGAGGCAATGAACCAAAAACTTTAGCGACAAGGCAATCTATTGAATAATGTTTCAATGTCAATCATTGACACCATCTATTTGTCATTGTGTCATTGACACAGCTATTTGTCAGTGTAAAGTATTGCACACATGTTGAAGGTTAACACAAAGGATTGATGGATTGTTACATACAGTATCGAGACCGAGTGTAGCCTTTTCTCAAAGGCTTGTTTATCATGACCACACAGGGGCACTGTGGGACTTCAAGAGATGACTATATGACCAGAACACAATATAAAATTCTCTCTCTCTCTCCCTTCCAGGCAGCAGTCTGCCATACCACAGTGTGTTGCTTATGTAACTGTTGTCTAAGGGCTTCAATGGTATGCATTGAAAGATGTAAAGAAAGGGAGAAAGAAATAGAGTGAGAGAGGGAAAATAAGAAAAGAAAGGATCCACTCTCACCCCCCCACATCTTCTCTTTCCCTTGGTGATGGAATGGATAGAGTAGCTGTGTGACTCAACATTGAGCTGAACAGACGTTATAAAAGCCGACTAGACATTATCATATTGACTGTCAGTTAATAATGAAAACAATCATTCTCGCTACAGCCCAGCCATAAGCCATGGCCTGTAGCATAGAAACCAGTGAGTGCTGATACACCATTTCGGAAACACAGCCCAAGCCATTCCAACTTCCCTTTGCCCTCCTCGACATCTCTGATTGGACACTCACTCGGACACCGACGAGCTCTCCTCGTCTGATTGGTTGGTCTCGTCCTCTGATTGGTCACTGAGCAGGTCGCAGGGCAGGATGGAGGAGGAGTCAGCAATCTCCAAGACGGGAGCGATGCTGGGCCGCCTGCTTCCAGACCCGTTCTCTGTGGGCAGGGTCAGCTTGCTGCTGTCCTCTGGGGGGTCCGTCGGGTTCTGGAGGTCCATGGCGACCGTCCCTGAAAGAGGTGGTTGAATGGTTGGTAAGATAGTTGGTCGTTACAATGGGGCGGTAGTGTGATGGAATTGGGCACCACTGATAGATAGATAGATTAGTTGTTGTAATTGTTTACAGAAACCTTAAGTTGATACTCTATGATTTTCTATGAATACTCTATACTCTATAGTGCAGTGTAAGCACATTTTATGTTTCCTTGCCTTGCATGATTCATTATCTAATCATCTTTTCGTGTGAAATGAACCAGCACAGCTGACGTGCTAACTGCACTGTCATCGCTTCTGGTTGAATTAGTGAAGTCACTTAGTCTTTTGTCCTTGCCCAAAGCAGCACACTCATCCATCAAACTCATGTGTCCTCAATGCACTGAATCTTATTAGACTTTACAGACAAATGTCCTCAATCTACTCAACACTATCCAATCTACCCCCCATCTCGTTGAACAAAAAGTACATGTATCCATATAAGACAGCTGCACTATACAGTAACTGGACAAAGAGCAGTTGAACATGTTTTTAATAGATTGTGTCAACTGAATGAATGTCCTTGAGGTTTTTGTCCTCGTGATAAATGACATATTCTAAAGGCTTCAATCCATTTAGATGTGTCTACCTTGTTTCTCATTTCTGAAAGGTTAAACATCGGGCGTATCTTAATCTTGTTGTAATGGGAAGTAGCAGCATCCAACGCAAGTACAAGTACAATGTTTGATAAACAGAACTAAAACGATGCAAAACTTTGTGCAAAAACCCCGCAAAGAACTGATTAACAGCAAATCACAGGAGGTTGGTGGTACCTTAATTGGGGAAAACGGGCTTGTGATAATGTCTGGAGCGGAATAGCTGGAATGGCTTCAAATACAGCAAACACATGGTTTGATGCCATTCCATTGGCTCCGTTCCAGCCATTATTATCAGCCATCCTCCCCTCAGCAGACTCCACTGCAACACATTTACGGAAAACATCAACCTATACCAAAACAACAGAATAACTGTGTTGACAGAAATCCTTCTCCAACTACACTACGGTGTTGCCTTACAACAGGACAATTCAATAGTAGCAACATGCACAAACTTACCATACGATGTGGCCTGATCAACTTTAACACGTCGTAGCAAAACAACAACAACAACAGAAACCAAGTCAACCCAGAAAAGGAAAAAAAACAATAGAGTCAGACGAGAACACATGCATAAAGTCACAAGCATACAAAATAACCATCAACACCAACATGTCAATGGCAACATTGCACTGTGAAAGGTAGCATTGCACTGTGAAAGGTAGCATTGCACTGTGAAAGGTAGCATTGTACTGTGAAAGGTAGCGTTGCACTGTGAAAGGCTGTATTGCACTGTGAAAGGTAGCGTTGCACTGCGAAAGGTCGCATTGCACTGTGAAAGTTAGCAAATATATAGCAGTGACAAGTGAAGAATCCCTCCTCGCCCCCATTCTCTCACGCCCTTGCAACACTAGGCTCACTCCTCTGATTTTCCCTCCCTCCGTCTGATCTTTATAAGACTCGGGGATTCCTCCTCACTCCCTCCCCTCCTCCCTGATCTTTATAAGACTTGGCCATTCCTCCTCACTCCCTCCCTCCCCTCCTCCCTGATCTTTATAAGACTTGGCCATACCTCCTCACTCCCTCCCTCCCTTCCTCCCTGATCTTTATAAGACTCGGGGATTCCTCCTCACTCCCTCCCCCTCCTCCCTGATCTTTATAAGACTCGGCCATTCCTCCTCCTCCCTCCCCCTCCCTGATCTTTATAAGACTTGGGCCATTCCTCACTCCCCTCCCCTCCCTCCCTCCCTCCCTCCCTTCCTCCCTGATCTTTATAAGACTCGGCCATTCCTCCTCACTCCCTCCCTCCCTGATCTTTATAAGACTTGGCCATACCTCCTCACTCCCTCCCTCCCTTCCTCCCTGATCTTTATAAGACTTGGCCATCCCTCCCTCCCTCCCTCCCTCCCTCCCTCCCTGATCTCCCTCCTCCCTCCCCTCCCTCCCTCCCTCCCTCCCTCCCTCCCTCCCTCCCTCCCTCCCCCTCCCTCCCTCCCTCCCTCCCTCCCTCCCTCCCTCCCTCCCTCCTCCCTGATCCCTCCCTCCCTCCCTCCCTCCCTCCTCCCTGATCTTTATAAGACTCTGCCATTCCTCCTCACTCCCTCCCTCCCTTCCTCCCTGATCTTTATAAGACTTGGCCATTCCTCCTCACTCCCTCCCTCCCTTCCTCCCTGATCTTTATAAGACTTGGCCATTCCTCCTCACTCCCTCCCTTCCTTCCTCCCTGACTTTTATAAGACTCGGGGATTCCTCCTCACTCCCTCCCTTCCTTCCTCCCTGATCTTTATAAGACTCGGCCATTCCTCCCCACTCCCTCCCTCCCTTATCGTTATAAGACTCGGCCATTCCTCCCCACTCCCTCCCTCCCTTATCGTTATAAGACTCTGGCCATTCCTCCTCACTCCCTCCCTCCTCCCTGATCTTTATAAGACCCCTCCCTCCCTCCCCCCTCCCCCTCCCTCCCTCCTCCCTCCCTCCCTCCCTCCCTCCCCCTCCCTCCCTCCCTCCCTCCCTCCCCCTCCCTCCCTCCCTCCCTCCCTCCCTCCCTCCCTCCCTCCCTCCCTCCCTCCCCTCATCTTTATAAGACTCTGCCATTCCTCCTCACTCCCTCCCTCCCTTCCTCCCTGATCTTTATAAGACTCGGCCATTCCTCACTCCCTCCCTCCAATCCCCCCTGATCTTTATAAGACTCGGCCATTCCTCCTCACTCCCTCCCTCCCTTCCTCCCTGATCTTTATAAGACTCGGCCATTCCTCACTCCCTCCCTCCCTCCCTCCCTCCCTCCCTTTCTCCCTGATCTTTATAAGACTCGGCCATTCCTCCTCACTCCCTCCCTCCCTTCCTCCCTGATCTTTATAAGACTCGGCCATTCCTCACTCCCTCCCTCCTCCCTCCCTCCCTCCCCCTCCTCCCTGATCTTTATAAGACTCGGCCATTCCTCCTCACTCCCTCCCTTGCTCCCTGATCTTTATAAGACTCAGCCATTCTTCATCACTCCCTCCCTCTCTGATCTTTATAAGACTAGGCCATTCTTCATCACTCCCTACTCGACTCTCATTCTGCATTATGCTCACCAGTGATGGGGACGCTACTCTGAAAATATAGTTTACCAAGCTACCAATTACTTTACACTGGGATAAGTTAAGCTACACTAAAGCTACCCTTAAGAAAAATTATCAAAAATGTCATAGACTACAAATTGCAAGAACAGATCACTCTGTAGTCCGATGTCAACATAATGTGTGATTTAGCCTTAAAGTGAGAATTAGGTAGCCCCGATTCCCCCCAAAAGTTGTGTGTATTTCAAATAGTTAGCTACACCACTACATGGCAAAACAAGTTATTAATTACTGAACAAAACACTACAAAGATTAGAATTTAGATCAACTACAACCAAGCTAGTGCAAAATGTACTGTAATTAAATTACTAGTTGTTACATTACATGTAGTTCATTATCTCCCAACACTGAGGCTCACCCATCTCTCCTCCCTCTCACCTGCTCCCCTTTACTAAGCTATCCCTCCCTCCCTTCCCTTCGTTCCTCACCCATACTGGCGATGATGCTGTGTACAGGCAACCTGGAGGGGGCATCGTACAGCCCGGCCACCGGCAGGCCCTTGTTGTCCTTCTCCTCCTGTTTAAAGATGAAGGCGCTGTTCTCCTCCTTGGTGATGTTGATGTAGTAGCAGGTGTCTGGGGCAGCCATGATGTGGCGAGGACCAGGGTTCAGCAGGATGCTCTTGTTGTCCTCCCTCTTCACCCCGATCAGACACACACCATACCTGAGGGGAGATGAAGAACAGCCATCTGGTATGCTGTGCTTAGTGTAATCCAGTGGTGCATAACTCTAAAGTTCTAAAGGGCTTCTGGCTACAGGCTATGCCGGTTTGTCTTGGTTTGACAGAGAGTGATTAACCTTGAAGCCATGAACCAAGAGACAAATACCCAGGGAGCTAATCTAATCGAAACCCAAGAATATGTCACATATTTACAGATGTATCAATCAAGTCCCAGGGGAAACGGACACTAAGACTGCTGTCCTCAAGGTTTGCAGAGTGTCAGAGAACAGCAAGAAGTTCTTATACAAGCCATGGCAGGAAGTTTGCTCACTTCTTGTGTGCGTGGAAGGAGGCATATGTGAAACTCTTCCCATCATACTCCCCAAAGAACTTGCTGTCACAGAGGCGGATATGGTAGACCTCGTTCCCCGAGCACCGTCCGTACGTCCTCTGCCACTGTTCTGGAGACAGCTGGCCTTCCCTGTAGTCAAAAACAGAAGAAGTGGAGAAAATTCATTGTGGCCTTATGTAAGTAAGGTGATGAAGATGACTGATGAAGTAATGTGATGAAAATGATTGATAAAGTAAGGTGATGAAAATGATTGATAAAGTAAGGGGATGAAAATGACTGATGACGTAAGTGGATGAAGATGACTGATGAAGTAATGGGATGAAGATGACTGATGACGTAAGGTGATGAAAATGATTGATGAAGTAAGGGGATGAAAATGACTGATGACGTAAGTGGATGAAGATGACTGATGACGTAAGGTGATGAAAATGATTGATAAAGTAAGGGGATGAAGATGACTGATGACGTAAGGTGATGAAGATGACTGATGACGTAAGGTAATGAAGATGAGTGATGAAGTAATGGGATGAAGATGACTGATGAAGTAAGGTGATGAAGATGACTGATGAAGTAATGTGATGAAAATGATTGATAAAGTAAGGGGATGAAGATGACTGATGAAGTAATGTGATGAAAATGATTGATAAAGTAAGGGGATGAAGATGACTGATGACGTAAGGTGATGAAGATGACTGATGACGTAAGGTAATGAAGATGAGTGATGAAGTAATGGGATGAAGATGACTGATGAAGTAAGGTGATGAAGATGACTGATGACGTAAGTGGATGAAGATGACTGATGAAGTAATGGGATGAAGATGACTGATGAAGGTGATGAAGATGATTGATGAAGTAAGGGGATGAAGATGACTGATGACATAAGGAAATTAAGATTGATGAAGTAATGGGATGAAGATGACTGATGACGTAAGGTGATGAAGATGAGTGATGAAGTAATGGGTTGAAAATGACTGATGAAGTAAGGTGATGAAGATGACTGATGACGTAAGGTGATGAAAATGACTGATGACGTAAGTGGATGAAGATGACTGATGAAGTAATGGGATGAAGATGACTGATGAAGGTGATGAAGATGATTGATGAAGTAAGGGGATGAAGATGACTGATGACGTAAGGAAATTAAGATTGATGAAGTAATGGGATGAAGATGACTGATGACGTAAGATGATGAAAATGATTGACGAAGTAATGGGATGAAGATGACTGATGAAGGTGATGAAGATGATTGATGAAGTAAGGGGATGAAGATTGATGAAGTAAGGGGATGAAGATGACTGATGACGTAAGGTGATGAAGATGAATGATGAAGTAAGGGGATGAAGATAACTGATGACGTAAGGAAATTAAGATTGATGAAGTAAGGGGATGAAGATGACTGATGACGTAAGATGATGAAAATGATTGATGAAGTAATGGGATGAAGATGACTGATGACGTAAGGTGATGAAAATGATTGATGAAGTAAGGGGATGAAGATGACTGATGACGTAAGATGATGAAAATGATTGATGAAGTAATGGGATGAAGATGACTGATGACGTAAGGTGATGAAAATGATTGATGAAGTAATGGGATGAAGATGACTGATGACGTAAGATGATGAAAATGATTGATGAAGTAATGGGATGAAGATGACTGATGACGTAAGGTGATGAAAATGATTGATGAAGTAAGGGGATGAAGATGACTGATGAAGTAAGGTGATGAAGATGAGTGATGAAGCCTTGACCTGAGATGTTAAAGAAACGTGAAGGACTGTTAGAGCAATGTGAGTGCCTGTGACAGTGATGAACTGTCATGTAGAGACTCTGATACCCTTTTCACATTACTGTCTCTCCTGACCCGTAATGTGCTGTTTGAGATATTTTATTTTCCAGCACAGTTCCAGTAACTATAGTCAGAGAGGTCATGTCCATAAGGGGCATAGGGGCACGTGGCCCCTCAAATTTGTCCTGTTAAAAACGTTAAATGTAAAAATATATATATTTTGTCTTTTCTGGTAGAATTTGTTGTTGTTTCTCTGTAATACTACAAGCCACATATGAATTGTATGAAGTTGTCTTTAGCCCAGATAGGTTACCCATCTCCCAACCTCATAACTAGCTACCAAGAAGTCATTTCAGGCTATCAATCAAGTTAGACCAGTTATCTCCCAACTCATTGTAATTCCCTGACTTGATTTGCAACTCAGCACCTTTCCTTGTCTTGATTGACAGCTCCATCAAACAAATTGCTTCTGAACTTTTATGAGCTTGTAACTCCAGCCATCTAAATCTCCAACCAAAAGAGAGAGAGAGAGAGTAATTGCTGTGTTGGGATGACCTTATTCTCAACAAGGTAATTACCTGGTTGAGAATAAGGTCATCCCAACACAGCAATTACTCTCTCTCTCTCTCTCTCTTTCTCTCTCACTCTCTCTCATTCTCTCTCACTCTCTCTCTCTTTCTCTCTCATTATCTCTCCTTATTCTCTCACTCTCATTCTCTCTCACTCTCACGCTCTCTCTCTCTTTCTCTCTCTCTTTCTCTCTCACTCTCTCTCTTCTCTCTTCTCTTTCTCTCTACCTTTTAACCTTTTAATCAATCTGATGACTTCAGAGAAAACTCATTTATTGGAGTGGTCTTTTCCCAAAAACCTGTCACCATTTATGACATAGCCTTTCTAATTATTTCCATAAAGAGGATGAGAATGGATTCTCTGCTGCGTCAAGCTGTTGATATTATAACGATGCTGATAAGATTTGATCATCTTGGCTTGGTGTTGATGGCAGCTTGCAGTGAGATTGATGAGGGTTGAGGCCCAAGGTAAAGTTTATGGCAACGCAGTAGATTTCAGGGAGGGGTCATTAATTACATGCTTTAGACTAATGACAAATGTGCCTGTTGTTGTTGTCATTGCAACTTGGGACTTGTTTACAAAGGAGGACACCTCATTCACAGGAGGTAGTGGCTCCTTAATTGGGGAGGATGGGCTTGTGGTAATGGCTGGAGAGGTATGAGAGGAATGGTATCAAATACATCAAACACATGGTTTCTATTCCTTTAGCTCTGTTCCAGCCATTATTATGAGCTGTCCTCCCCTCAGCAGCCTCCACTGACCTCAATGTATAGGTTACTGTTTCACAATACAAAACCTGCAACGATCTCTGTATAATAAGACATTTTATTTGTAGAACGCTTTCTCACAAACCCAAAGATTGAGGTTTATGGTTTCAATAGTGATACCTCTTTGTGGAGTTTTCAGTAGGAGGAGAGAATCATCAGTGTTTTAATGGGTGTACTCACTGTCCTCTGGAAGTGTGCACCAGGAGTGTGACCAGTGTGGATGTGGCTGGACACACACAGTTCAGGGCCAGCATGGCGTACTTGAATTCCTCCTCACAGACTACGTGATCTAGCAAATAAAACAGAATACTGCAAGTCAGAGCAAATAGGTGATGTAACAACTTTGTTTTGAAAGGAATGCAACGGACAGAGATGGAGAGAGGGAGCTGGGGATGGGGGGACTGAGGGGAGGGAGCAAAACAGAGAGTTGGAGAGAGGGAGCAGGGGATGGGGGGACTGAGGGGAGGGAGCAAAACAGAGAGTTGGAGAGAGGGAGCTGGGGATGGGGGGACTGAGGGGAGGGAGCAAAACAGAGAGTTGGAGAGAGGGAGTAAAACAGAGAGAGAGGGACAATGAGATTGATAGAAAGAGAGAGAGGGACAGGGAGTGTGAGAGAAAGAGAGAGAGGGACAGGGAGAGTGAGAGAAAGAGAGAGAGGGACAGGGTGACTGATAGAAAGAGACAGAGACAAAGAGAGCAAGGAAAGCTTACCAGCAAACTTCACATGGAATTTGTTCTCTGGTTTGAGTATCTGGACATACAGGGGGCAGTTTGGGGCAAAGTCCTTCACAGCCCAGGCTCTGAGGATGGTCTGGTGGTCCTGCAGGACAAACCAACATTCATTTCCATCTGCTACTTCTAACACTTTCACCCTCACTCAATCGGAAATGTAATTCCTTTTATTCCTTTAGTCCTTTTATGAGGCCAGCCGGACTGTTATGTGCATATAATATGAGTTTATAAATCCAATACTTATTTTTCATTTCTGTCCATTTTGTAAAATCAGCTGAGTGGAAAAGTAAACTAGTTCTTAAGCCACAGGTCCAATATGCACAATCTCACTGAGTTAGAGTGGAAATATTCAGTTCATTGCAATCACAACTCAATTCATGTATTGAGTAAGGATTGCAATGCGCTAATCATGAAGTCATGAGCCTGATAATGAACTTACAGCCGCAGTGCGGTCCACCTCATTCCTACTGCTCAGGATAAAACAGGCTTCTGCATCATCCATCCTGTAGGAAACAAACTGGTTTAACACACACACACACACACACACACACACACACACACACACACACACACACACACACACACACACACACACACACACACACACACACACACACACACACACACACACACACACACACACACACACACACACACACACACACACACACACACACACACACACACACACACACACACACACACACACACGGGCCAGGGCCAGGGAAGCTTCAGACAGGTAATATTAGTGAGAACTGTCCGAGAGGAAAGCTAAGAGGCTAAAATCTGCATGCTGTTGTAATGTTCACCGTATTGTCACACTGTATTACTGTCATGGTTTTCATCAGAGTATTTTCATGTGATAACGGCAGAGTGGATGGGTGAATTGATGACTGATATCACTGAACGACCATCAGATCTGTGCTGCAGTGGACAGGGTAAATGTCATGCCATCCCAGTTTCCTCTCGCGGGGACAAGCAGTATTACCACAAGTCAACCATCCATCAACACCCCTTAACATCCACCCTACGACTACAATAAAATCAGAGCAGCTGCATATATCAATGGCTTCCTGTATTGTGTTCCTGACAGGGCAACTTCTGCCACTGCCAACACTGCCAACAAGGTTTGATGTGATCGATCTCAGCTATGATTTGTGTTGATGCATATGAACTTGGCTGTTGTGATGAGAGTGAGCCGTACTGAGAAATCCCATTACACTGATATACTATGAGAGGACAGCCAACTGAATGAACACCTTTGACTGACCTTTCTTGACTTTACCACTCTCTTATCTGTCAGCAGCACAAGGTGCACAAACTCACTCACAGACTCTAGATTCATATCTGAGATCAGAAAGTCTATCAAACAGTAAGTGAACTGTGAGGACTCAACAACAGGCTCATTAGAGGTTTAATCTGATCTGCAATTACCAACTCAGGCCTCTGTGACCTCAACTGATGGTGTTATGATCTTCTCTGATACCCCTTGCTTCCCTTTACACTCTTAGAAAAAAATATGCTTTTTAGAACTTGAAAGGGTTCTTCGGCTGTCCTCATAGGAGAACCCTTTGAAGAACCCTTTTTGGTTCCAGGTTGTTGTAGGGTTCTACATGGAACACAAAATAGTTATACCTGGAACCACAAAGGGTTCTAACTGGAACCAAAAAGTGTTCTCCTATGGGGACAGCCGAAGAACCGTTTTGGAACCCTCTTTTTGCAAATAAAAATGTTATAGAATGGAGCTGTCAAAGTGATGTGATATTTCTTTCTATGTATTCCACAACGTTTCCCTGCGGAACACTGCCCATCTCTCCCGTTGAGACTCTTTAGGCCCAGTGGGCGGTGGGTCACTCACTTGGCCCTCATGAGGTCTGTGTCTTTGAGCGCTGAGCCCTGGAGATAGATGACCCTCTGGGACCACAGGGGGATCTGGAGGACACGACGCACCTGGGTGTCCATCTCCGTAGGGCACAGGATCACCACATAGTAGTCCTGCAGGGTAGATACCTGTTAGATACCTAACATCAGGAGAGCAGGGTAGATACCTGTTAGATACCTAACATCAGGAGAGCAGGGTAGATACCTAACATCAGGAGAGCAGGGTAGATACCTGTTATATACCTAACATCAGGAGAGCAGGGTAGATACCTGTTAGATACCTAACATCAGGAGAGCAGGGTAGATACCTGTTAGATACCTAACATCAGGAGAGCAGGGTAGATACCTAACATCAGGAGAGCAGGGTAGATACCTGTTAGATACCTAACATCAGGAGAGCAGGGTAGATACCTAACATCAGGAGAGCAGGGTAGATACCTGTTAGATACCTAACATCAGGAGAGCAGGGTAGATACCTAACATCAGGAGAGCAGGGTAGATACCTGTTATATACCTAACATCAGGAGAGCAGGGTAGATACCTGTTAGATACCTAACATCAGGAGAGCAGGGTAGATACCTGTTATATACCTAACATCAGGAGAGCAGGGTAGATACCTGTTATATACCTAACATCAGGAGAGCAGGGTAGATACCTGTTAGATACCTAACATCAGGAGAGCAGGGTAGATACCTGTTAGATACCTAACATCAGGAGAGCAGGGTAGATACCTGTTATATACCTAACATCAGGAGAGCAGGGTAGATACCTGTTAGAAACCTAACATCAGGAGAGCAGGGTAGATACCTGTTAGAAACCTAACATCAGGAGAGCAGGGTAGATACCTGTTAGATACCTAACATCAGGAGAGCAGGGTAGATACCTGTTAGAAACCTAACATCAGGAGAGCAGGGTAGATACCTGTTAGATACCTAACATCAGGAGAGCAGGGTAGATACCTGTTAGATACCTAACATCAGGAGAGCAGGGTAGATACCTGTTAGATACCTAACATCAGGAGAGCAGGGTAGATACCTGTTAGAAACCTAACATCTACACTGAAGGTTTGCATATTTTATTATATTTTGCCAGCTAAATGCACATTGTGTTAGTTGATTGCCTAAATGACTTGTGCGCTAAATAAAACATCAATATTGAGGTCTGTCCTTTAGCGCTATTCCTGTAGAGACCTACCAAATAACATAGCTCTATTCCTGTAGAGACCTACCCAATAGCATAGCTCTATTCCCGTAGAGACCTACCAAATAACATAGCTCTATTCCTGTAGAGACCTACCAAATAGCATAGCTCTATTCCTGTAGAGACCTACCAAATAACATAGCTCTATTCCTGTAGAGACCTACCAAATAACATAGCTCTATTCCTGTAGAGACCTACCAAATAGCATAGCTCTATTCCTGTAGAGACCTACCAAATAACATAGCTCTATTCCTGTAGAGACCTACCAAATAACATAGCTCTATTCCTGTAGAGACCTACCAAATAACATAGCTCTATTCCTGTAGAGACCTACCAAATAACATAGCTCTATTCCCGTAGAGACCTACCAAATAACATAGCTCTATTCCTGTAGAGACCTACCAAATAACATAGCTCTATTCCCGTAGAGACCTACCAAATAACATAGCTCTATTCCTGTAGAGACCTACCAAATAACATAGCTCTATTCCTGTAGAGACCTACCAAATAACATAGCTCTATTCCTGTAGAGACCTACCAAATAACATAGCCCTGAACAAGGGATCTATTCCTGTAGAGACCTACCAAATAACATAGCTCTATTCCTGTAGAGACCTACCAAATAACATAGCTCTATTCCTGTAGAGACCGGGCAGGCACCGTGTTATGCTGTGGAGCGCACGGTGTCCCCAGTGCGGGTGCATAGCCCGGTGCGATACATACCAGCTCCTCGTATCGGCCGGGCTAGAGTGAGCATCGAGCCAGGTGCCATGAAGCCAGCCGCATCTGGTCTCCAGTGTGTCTCCTTGGGCCGGCATACATGGCACCAGCCTTACGCATGGTGTCCCCGGTTCGCCTGCACAGCCCAGTGTGGGCTATTCCACCTCGCCGCACTGGCAGGGCGACCGGGAGCATTCAACCAGGTAAGGTTGGGCAGGTGCTCAAGAGCTCCAGTGCGCCTGCACGGTCCGGTCTATCCAGTACCACCTCCACGCATCAACCCTCCGGTGGCAGCTCCCCGCACTAGGCTTCCTGTGCGTGTCCTCGGCCCAGTACCTCCAGTGCCGGCACCACGCACCAGGCCTACAGTGCGCTTCGCTTGTCCAGTGCTGCCAGAGCCTTCCTCCTCTCCAGCACTGCTAGAGTCTCCCATCTGTCCAGAGCTGCTAGAGTCTCCCATCTGTCCAGAGCTGCTAGAGTCTCCCGTCTGTCCAGAGCTGCTAGAGTCTCCCGTCTGTCCAGAGCTGCTAGAGTCTCCCGTCTGTCCAGAGCTGCTAGAGTCTCCCGTGTGTCATGAGCCGCCAGTCTTCAAGGAGCCGCCAGTCTTCAAGGAGCCGCCAGTCTTCAAGGAGCCGCCAGTCAGCCAGGAGCCGCCAGAGCCGCCAGTCAGCCAGGATCCGCCAGAGCCGCCAGTCTGCAAGGAGCCGCCAGAGCCGCCAGTCAGCCAGGATCCGCCAGAGCCGCCATTCAGCCAGGATCTGCCAGAGCCGTCAACCTGCCTGAGCTATCTCTCAGTCCTGAGTTTCCTCAGTAATGAGGCACCCCTCAGTCCAGTGGGGCCCTTTGTTAGGGTTACTCTGCCAAGGTCGGCGGTGAGGGTTGCCACTCAAGGGATGCTAAGGAGGTGGACAAAGACTATGATGGAGTGGGGTCCACGTCCAGCGCCAGAGCCGCCACCGCGGACAGATGCCCACCCAGACCCTCCCTATAGGTTTAGGTTGTGCGGTCGGAGTCCACACCTTGGGGGGGGGGGGGGGGTACTGTCAGGTTCTGACCATAGTTCTTTTGTGTTTTCCTTGTTTTAGTGTTGGTCAGGACGTGAGCTGGGTGGGCATTCTATGTTGTGTGTCTAGTTTGTCTATTTCTAGGTTTGGCCTGATATGGTTCTCAATAAGAGGCAGGTGTTAGTCATTGTCTCTGATTGGGAACCATATTTAGGTAGCATGTTTTGTGTTGGGATTTGTGGGTGGTTGTTTCCTGTCTTTGTGTTTTCTGCACCAGTTAGGACTGTTTCGGTGTTTCACGTTTATTGTTTTGTATACTGTTCATGTTACTAAAATAACATGACCTCTAACCACGCTGCGTTTTGGTCGGCCTCTCCTTCCCAGGAAGAAAGACGTTACAAAGGGCTCTATTCCTGTAGAGACCTACCAAATAACATAGCCCTGAACAAGGGCTCTATTCCTCTAGAGACCTACCAAATAACATAGCCCTGAACAAGGGCTCTATTCCTGTAGAGACCTACCAAATAACATAGCTCTATTCCTGTAGAGACCTACCAAATAACATAGCCATGAACAAGGGCTCTATTCCTCTAGAGACCTACCAAATAACATAGCCCTGAACAAGGGCTCTATTCCTCTAGAGACCTACCAAATAACATAGCCCTGAACAAGGGCTCTATTCCTCTAGAGACCTACCAAATAACATAGCCCTGAACAAGGGCTCTATTCCTCTAGAGACCTACCAAATAACATAGCCCTGAACAAGGGCTCTATTCCTCTAGAGACCTACAAATAACATAGCCCTGAACAAGGGCTCTATTCCTCTAGAGACCTACCAAATAACATAGCCCCGAACAAGGGCTCTATTCCTGTAGAGACCTACCAATATCATAGCCTTCCTCTATTACTGTACATACCTACCAATATTATAACCTCTCTATTACTGTAGAGACCTACCAATATCCTGGTCTTCCTCTATTCACGAAGAGACCTACCAATTTCATAGCCTCTATATTACTGTAGAGACCTACCACTATCATAGCCTTCCTCTATTACTGTTGAGACCTACCAATAGCATAGCCTAACTATTACTGTAGAGACCTACCAATATCATAGCTTCTCTATTACTGTAGAGACCTACCAATATCATAGCTTCTCTATTACTGTAGAGACCTACCAACATCATAGCCTTCCTCTATTACTGTAGAGACCTACCAATATCATAGCTTCTCTATTACTGTAGAGACCTACCAACATCATAGCCTTCCTCTATTACTGTAGAGACCTACCAATATCATAGCCTTCCTCTATAACTGTAGAGACCTACCAAATGTCATAGCCTAACTCTATTCATGTAGAGACCTACCAATATCATAGCCTCTCTATTACTGTAGAGACCTACCACTATCATAGCCTCTCTTTTCCTATAGAGATCTACCAATATCATAGCCTTCCTCTACTACTGTAGAGACCTACCAATATCATAGCCTCTCTATTACTGTAGAGACCTACCAATATCATAGCCTCTCTATTACTGTAAAGACCTACCAATATCATAGCCTTCCTCTATAACTGTAGAGACCTACCAAATGTCATAGCCTAACTCTATTCATGTAGAGACCTACCAATATCATAGCCTCTCTATTACTGTAGAGACCTACCACTATCATAGCCTCTCTTTTCCTATAGAGATCTACCAATATCATAGCCTTCCTCTACTACTGTAGAGACCTACCAATATCATAGCCTCTCTATTACTGTAGAGACCTACCAATATCATAGCCTCTCTATTACTGTAGAGACCTACCAATATCATAGTATTCCTCTATTACTGTAGAGACCTACCAATAGCATAGCCTCTCTATTACTGTAGAGACCTACCAATATCATAGTATTCCTCTATTACTGTAGAGACCTACCAATATCATAGCCTCTCTATTATTGTAGATACCCACCAATATCATAGCCTCTCTCTATTAATGTAGAGACCTACCAATATCATAGTATTCCTCTATTACTATAGAGACCTACCAATATCATTGCCTTCCTCTATTCCTGTAGATACCCACCAATATCATAGCCTCTCTCTATTACTGTAGAGACCCACCAATATCATAGTATTCCTCTATTACTATAGAGACCTACCAATATCATTGCCTTCCTCTATTCCTGTAGAGACCTACCAATATCATTGCCTTCCTCTATTCCTGTAGAGACCTACCAATATCATTGCCTTCCTCTATTACTGTAGAGACCTACCAATATCATTGCCTTCCTCTATTACTGTAGAGACCTACCAACATCATAGCCTTCCTCTATTCCTGTAGAGACCTACCAATATCATAGCCTCTCTATTACTGTAGAGACCTACCAATATCATAGCCTCTCTATTACTATAGAGACCTACCAATATCATTGCCTTCCTCTATTACTGTAGAGACCTACCAATATCATTGCCTTCCTCTATTCCTGTAGAGACCTACCAATATCATTGCCTTCCTCTATTACTATAGAGACCTACCAATATCATTGCCTTCCTCTATTCCTGTAGAGACCTACCAATATCATTGCCTTCCTCTATTCCTGTAGATACCTACCAATATCATTGCCTTCCTCTATTCCTGTAGAGACCTACCAATATCATTGCCTTCCTCTATTCCTGTAGAGACCTACCAATATCATTGCCTTCCTCTATTCCTGTAGAGACCTACCAATATCATTGCCTTCCTCTATTACTATAGAGACCTACCAATATCATTGTCTTCCTCTATTCCTATAGAGACCTACCAATATCATTGCCTTCCTCTATTACTATAGAGACCTACCAATAACATTGCCTTCCTCTATTCCTGTAGAGACCTACCAATAACATTGCCTTCTTCTATTCCTGTAGACCGACCTGTAATCTAGGATGAGCGTAGAACTCATTGAGGAAGTCCATGAGCAAGTCTATCTTCAGAGAGCTGACACACAGGACGGCGTGTTTCTCTGTCTGGGCACGGTGTCTGCTGTAGTTCCCTCCTGACTTCTGACGCTCCATCCACAGATAGGCCAACTCCTCAAACTGACACACACACACACACGCACACGCACACGCACACAATATCATTGCCTTCCTCACACACACACACATTACTGTAGAGACCACCAACATCACACACACACACACACACACACACACACACACACACATATTTGAGGTTACAACAATCTACTGTACAGTTTGTAATACACTTACGGCATAACATGTTAGGAGGGTGACAGAAAGAGAAGGGTGACAGAGGTAGGAGGGTGACAGAAAGAGAAGGGTGACAGAGGTAGGAGGGTGACAGAAAGAGAAGGGTGACAGAGGTAGGAAGGTGACAGAGGTAGGAGGGTGACAGAAAGAGAAGGGTGACAGAGGTAGGAAGGTGACAGAGGTAGGAGGGTGACAGAAAGAGAAGGGTGACAGAGGTAGGAAGGTGACAGATCCACAGTAGGAGGGTCACAGAAAGAGAAGGGTGACAGAGGTAGGAGGGTGACAGAGGTAGGAGGGTGACAGAAAGAGAAGGGTGACAGAGGTAGGAGGGTGACAGAAAGAGAAGGGTGACAGAGGTAGGAGGGTGACAGAAAGAGAAGGGTGACAGAGGTAGGAAGGTGACAGAGGTAGGAGGGTGACAGAAAGAGAAGGGTGACAGAGGTAGGAAGGTGACAGAGGTAGGAGGGTCACAGAAAGAGAAGGGTGACAGAGGTAGGAGGGTGACAGAGGTAGGAAGGTGACAGAGGTAGGAATCAAATCAAATCAAATTTTATTTGTCACATACACATGGTTAGCAGATGTTAATGCGAGTGTAGCGAAATGCTTGTGCTTCTAGTTCCGACAATGCAGTAATAACCAACAAGTAATCTAACTAACAATTCCTAAACTACTGTCTTATACACAGTGTAAGGGGATAAAGAATATGTACATAAGGATATATGAATGAGTGATAGTACAGAGCAGCATAGGCAAGATACAGTAGATGGTATCGAGTACAGTATATACATATGAGATGAGTATGTAAACAAAGTGGCATAGTTAAAGTGGCTAGTGATACATGTATTACATAAGGATGCAGTCGATGATATAGAGTACAGTATATACGTATGCATATGAGATGAATAATGTAGGGTAAGTAACATTATATAAGGTAGCATTGTTTAAAGTGGCTAGTGATATATTTACATCATTTCCCATCAATTCCCATTATTAAAGTGGCTGGATTTGAGTCAGTGTCAGTGTGTTGGCAGCAGCCACTCAATGTTAGTGGTGGCTGTTTAACAGTCTGATGGCCTTGAGATAGAAGCTGTTTTTCAGTCTCTCGGTCCCAGCTTTGATGCACCTGTACTGACCTCGCCTTCTGGATGATAGCGGGGTGAACAGGCAGTGGCTCGGGTGGTTGATGTCCTTGATGATCTTTATGGCCTTCCTGTAACATCGGGTGGTGTAGGTGTCCTGGAGGGCAGGTAGTTTGCCCCCGGTGATGCGTTGTGCAGACCTCACTACCCTCTGGAGAGCCTTACGGTTGAGGGCGGAGCAGTTGCCATACCAGGCGGTGATACAGCCCGCCAGGATGCTCTCGATTGTGCCTCTGTAGAAGTTTGTGAGTGCTTTTGGTGACAAGCCAAATTTCTTCAGCCTCCTGAGGTTGAAGAGGCGCTGCTGCGCCTTCTTCACGATGCTGTCTGTGTGAGTGGACCAATTCAGTTTGTCTGTGATGTGTATGCCGAGGAACTTAAAACTTGCTACTCTCTCCACTACTGTTCCATCGATGTGGATAGGGGGGTGTTCCCTCTGCTGTTTCCTGAAGTCCACAATCATCTCCTTAGTTTTGTTGACGTTGAGTGTGAGGCTATTTTCCTGACACCACACTCCGAGGGCCCTCACCTCCTCCCTGTAGGCCGTCTTGTCGTTGTTGGTAATCAAGCCTACCACTGTTGTGTCGTCCGCAAACTTGATGATTGAGTTGGAGGCGTGCGTGGCGGGTGACAGGAGGGTGACAGAAAGAGAAGGGTGACAGACGTAGGAGGGTGACAGAGGTAGGAAGGTGACAGAAAGAGTAGGGTGACAGAGGTAGGAAGGTGACAGAGGTAGGAGGGTGACAGAAAGAGTAGGGTGACAGAATTAGGAAGGTGACAGAAAGAGTAGGGTGACAGAGGTAGGAGGGTGACAGAAAGAGTAGGGTGACAGAGGTAGGAGGGTGACAGAAAGTGAAGGGTGACCTTTATTTAACTAGGCAAGTCATTTAAGAACAATTCTTATTTTCAATGACGGCCTAGGAACAGTGGGTTAACTGCCTTGTTCAGGGGCAGAACAACAGATTTTTACCTTGTCAGCTTGGGGATTTGATCTTGCAACCTTTTGGACACTAGTCCAACGCTCTAACCACTAGGCTACCCTGCCACCCCGACCTTCCTAGTCCAGAACAGACTAGAGCATGGAATTCTATTCCACATCAGGCAACTGAGGGAAGCAATAGACTCAGATAAAAAAATATAAAAACAAGCCTTATGGAACAGCAGCGACTGAGACACAAACAGGAACAGACACACGCTACACACACACACTCTACACACACACTCTACACACACACTCTACACACACACTCTACACACACACTCTACACACACACTCTACACACACACTCTACACACACACTCTACACACACACTCTACACACACACTCTACACACACGCTCTACACACACGCTCTACACACACACTCTACACACACACTCTACACACACACTCTACACACACTCTACACTCACACTCTACACACACACACTCTACACACACACTCTACACACACACTCTACACACACACTCTACACACACACTCTACACACACACACTCTACACACACACACTCTACACACACACTCTACACACACACTCTACTCACACTCTACACACACACACTCTACACACACACTCTACACACACACTCTACACACACACTCTACACACACACTCTACACACACACTCTACACACACACTATACACACACACACTCTACACACACACTCTACTCACACACTCTACTCACACACTCTACTCACACACTCTACTCACACACTCTACACACACACTCTACACACACACTCTACACACACACACTCTACACACACACTCTACACACACACTCTACACACACACTCTACACACACACTCTACACACACACTCTACACACACTCTACACTCACAGGAACACACACACTCTACACTCACAGGAACACACACACTCTACACTCACAGGAACACACACACTCTACACACACAGGAACACACACACTCTACACACACAGGAACACACACACTCTACACCCACACTATACAAACACACTCTACACACACAGGAACACACACACACTACACCCACACTCTACACACACAGGAACACACACACGCATACTCACACACACGCTAGCACCCACACTCTACACACACAGGAACAGGCACACGCTAGCACCCACACTCTACACACACAGGAACAGGCACACGCTAGCACCCACACTCTACACACACAGGAACAGACACACGCTAGCACCCACACTCTACACACACAGGAACACACACACGCTAGCACCCACACTCTACACACACAGGAACACACACACGCTAGCACCCACACTCTACACACACAGGAACACACACACACGCTAGCACCCACACTCTACACACACAGGAACACACACACGCTAGCACCCACACTCTACACACACAGGAACACACACACGCTAGCACCCACACTCTACACACACAGGAACACACACACACGCTAGCACCCACAGGAAAAGAAACACGCATACGCACACACACGCTAGCACCCACACTCTACACACACGCACATTGTAATATTGTTGTATGGTGGTATTATACCTGTTGTATTGTAGATATGTAGTGGTGTAATAATGTTATATGATTTATCTTGTGTTTTATATATAATGTGCCTTAATGCGTTTGGACGCCAGGAAGAGTAGCTGCTGCCTTGGCGGAAACTAATGGAGATCCCTAATAAATACAAATACAAATGAAATCTTTCAGCCTCAATTATCCTTGGAAAACAGCTGTGGTAATAGGCTATTGTGTAAGCACTGTTATATACAGTGTCATACCTGTAGCGGGAGGACCACGAGAGCCACACAGATGAGAATAACCACCAGCAGCTGAGAGGGCCAGATATGAGGTGTGACGTCACCGTAGCCCACGGTAGAGAAGGTGACGATGCAGAAATACAGAGAGTTGAACAGAGTCAGGTTCTGATTGGATGCTCTCTCAAGATGCTGGATACCACACGCCCTGGAAGGAGGAGAGGGATATCACATTTAGGGGTGACATTTTGCACAAGGTAGTCTCGCGAGCACAGATGATTGACATCGTATGTTGCTGAATTCGCAAATTCGCGTTAGAACCACTATAATGTCGGAACTCAGAGCTTCAGATGTCGGATCTTAACTTGATCGATCCTTAAGTCACAGGGAATTTTCCAGATGCAATTCTAAATGAGCTCCGCGCGTGGCTGAAAATAATATATAATAATAATAATATATCCCATTTAGCAGACGCTTTTGTCCAAAGCGACTTACAAGTCGGCTGGGGCCACTACTTTTACATATGGGTGGCCCCAGTGGGAATCGAACCCACGACGCTTGGCGTTGCAAGCGCCATGCTCTACCGACTGAGCCACACAGGACTCTTTCTCTCCATGCGGGGGCAGTCGAGTCATTGGGATCAGGGTTTGCTGTGAAAATTATGTTCAGTAGGCTACACCAACATTAGTTTCCTTTCACACAAAGTGTTAAAATGATTGGCCAGAAGTCATGAACTTCTGATACTCGGCACTGAAGCTTGCTGCTCAGACCACTGCACTATGTCAGGTCACAACGCTCTAGCAAGCCTTGAGGATACTGGATGGTATGAGGTCGGTTGGTTAGCGGAGCCTTCCCCAAACCATAGCCTCCTAGGTACGCTACTGCATTGTATAGCCTACAAACACTGCTTCCAGTTGCCCCCTGGCTGTGATGATACTTTTTAAATATTTATTCAAATCCTCCTGCAGCAGGATTATTTTCCTCCTGTGAGGAAGATCCGGCATCTCTATGCACGAGGAAAGAGCAGTGAGCTTATCTGAATAAGGACTGGTTCAATTAAAACATGGACACATTGAATGATCAATGGCTCCCGAGTGGCACAGCGGTCTAAGGCACTGCATCTCAGCGCTTGAGGTGTCACTACAGACACCCTGGTTTGAATCCAGGCTGTATCACAACAGGCTGTGACTGGGAGTCCCATAGGGCGGCGCACAATTGGCCCTGCATCGTCCGGGTTTGGCGGTGTAGGCCGTTATTGTAAATAAGAATTTGTTCTTAACTTACTTGCCTTGTTAAATAAAGGTGAAATAAAATTAAAAATCAAAAAGTCTAAGAGAAAGGTGAATTACACATAATGATGATCCAATGTAACCTAACTTAATGTTACAACTTGGCCCGAGTCCTACTGATCTCATCACTTGTGATATTTAAACAGACAGTTAGACATACATATACTATCCACATTGAAATTCAGCCTGGCAGATTAAGGATCAAAACCAGACATTCCCAACGATCGATGCACCACAACACTTCTGCTCTGACCTGTTGAATCAGTGACAATCACACCATTGATTCTGCTATCTGTTCTGCCTGACTTCCTCAGTTAATTTCCTGTATTGGATAATGAGGAGTCAATATGTCAGTGGATGGAGGAGAGGAGAAGGTCCTAGGGAGCACCAGGGATGAAGGGGGAGATCAGGGGCTGTATTTCATTCCAGAAAGTTGTTTCCTCCTAGATGCCATTGTTCACTCCCCTTCTCAGATCTGAAACAACTGGGCATGAGAAAACTATCTGTGGGCCATGATGGTTGTTGATGTTGTCATAACAACCAAGTCCACATCCTTTTTTCAATGTTGCTGACCCTTAACCAGATTCTATCAGCTCTGTGAGTGGGAATGAAAAAGGGCAGATGGAAGGGAACAGCTTTGTGGAATGAGTTGCGGCCCATGAGCCCAGATTTAGGAAGCTCCAGGGAAGAGAGGCTGGGATCAGAGGACACATACCCAGTGAAGACCAGACAGAGTAGGGTGCAGATGAGGATGAGAACCTGGTTGAACATGGCCGAGTGGGTCCTCTGAATGGCACGATGGAGATCATTCTGAGGGTAAAGAGGGGGGAGGGATAGAAGCAGAGCGAGGGAAGGAGAGATACAGAGAGAGGGTTAGGGTTCATGTTAAATCGGTTTGTCAGTCAGTTGGTCTGCTGTCCTGACTAGTCTGTCAGTCTGTCAGTCTGCACCATCTATCTGTCTATTTATTTCGCTTTAAAACCTATCTGCCTTGCTGGTTACTTCGATACTGATGCAGTCAACCTTACATACAGCATACATGGGCTGCAGTGAACATGCAGTCACACCCTGTTTAATGTTTCTGTTTGGCTGAACCCCCACTTCAGTCTCTTCAAGCTACATACCCACCATGTCCCTTCATACCTTGTTAATGTTTCTGTTTGGCTGAAGCCCCACTTCAGTCTCTTCAAGCTACATACCCATCATGTCCCTTCATACCCTGTTTAATGTTTCTGTTTGGCTGAACCCCCACTTCAGTCTCTTCAAGCTACATACCCACCATGTCCCTTCATACCTTGTTAATGTTTCTGTTTGGCTGAAGCCCCACTTCAGTCTCTTCAAGCTACATACCCATCATGCCCCTTCATACCTTGTTAATGTTTCTGTATGGCTGAAGCCCCACTTCAGTCTCTTCAAGCTACCTACCCACCATGTCCCTTGTTAATGTTTCTGTTTGGCTGAAGCCCCACTTCAGTCTCTTCAAGCTACCTACCCATCATGCCCCTTCATACCTTGTTAATGTTTCTGTTTGGCTGAACCCCCACTCCAGTCTCTTCAAGCTACCTACCCACCATGTCCCTTGTTAATGTTTCTGTTTGGCTGAACCCCCACTCCAGTCTCTTCAAGCTACCTACCCACCATGTCCCTTGTTAATGTTTCTGTTTGGCTGAAGCCTCCCCTTCAACCTCTTCAGGCTGAACCTGTTCTCCCTCTCAGAACTGGTCTCCTCGGCCCTGGACCTAACCAGCTGTCCACAGAGATACATGCAGGCTCTTGCTCAAATCTATACTCATTGCCTTCCTAAAACTTTTTTTCTTAAACTGACAGGGAACCTACAGACTATTCATAACCAGGGAATTCTTACCAGGGCTCTTCTACACCCACATAATGCAGAGTTAAGTTATTCTATAGCAACTATTCTGCAAGCAGGCTATATACAGCATAATCTGAAAGCTGAAGCATTTTAATAGGAAGAACCCATGTATTCCCTGCCAACAAAACTACACCATTATGACATCATTGCAACCAGTTCTGTCCAGTTTTGACTGCTGCGTTATGGCTGTAGCATATACTCACAATCATATTCTCCAGGGCACACTTGGCTAACCAGCAGTTGAGAAACACTGGGATGAAGATGTTTCTCAATGGAGGCCAGAAGATCTGAAGAGACAATTGGGATGAATTCATTATGCACAGTGTGCAGTGTACACTCCAATCATCAAGTTTCAACACTCACAGTCTCACATTACCATACTCCCATGTCTCTAGAGAGCATAATATAAAACATAAACATTGCAAAGGTCATATGTTGTCTTCTACCCCCAAGCAATAAGTCTGTTGAACAATGAATCAAATGCCCCCCCCCCCCCCTTTGTTATTACACTGCTACTACTCACTTTTTATTATCCATGCAGTCACTTTACACCTACCTACCTTCCTACATGTATAAATTACATCCACTCTGTACCGGTACCCCCTGTATATAGCCTCCACATTGACTCGGTACCGGTACCCCCTGTATATAGCCTCCACATTGACTCGGTACCGGTACCCCCTGTATATAGCCTCCACATTGACTCTGTACCGGTAGCCCCTGTATATAGCCTCCACATTGACTCGGTACCGGTACCCCCTCTATATAGCCTCCACATTGACTCGGTACCGGTACCCCCTGTATATAGCCTCCACATTGACTCTGTACCGGTAGCCCCTGTATATAGCCTCCACATTGACTCGGTACCGGTACCCCCTCTATATAGCCTCCACATTGACTCTGTACCGGTAGCCCCTGTATATAGCCTCCACATTGACTCTGTACCGGTACCCCCTGTATATAGCCTCCACATTGACTCTGTACCGGTAGCCCCTGTATATAGCCTCCACATTGACTCGGTACCGGTACCCCCTCTATATAGCCTCCACATTGACTCGGTACCGGTACCCCCTCTATATAGCCTCCACATTGACTCTGTACCGGTAGCCCCTGTATATAGCCTCCACATTGACTCGGTACCGGTACCCCCTCTATATAGCCTCCACATTGACTCTGTACCGGTACCCCTGTATATAGCCTCCACATTGACTCTGTACCGGTAGCCCCTGTATATAGCCTCCACATTGACTCGGTACCGGTACCCCCTCTATATAGCCTCCACATTGACTCTGTACCGGTACCCCCTGTATATAGCCTCCACATTGACTCGGTACCGGTACCCCCTCTATATAGCCTCCACATTGACTCGGTACCGGTACCCCCTGTATATAGCCTCCACATTGACTCTGTACCGGTAGCCCCTGTATATAGCCTCCACATTGACTCTGTACCGGTACCCCCTGTTTATAGCCTCCACATTGACTCGGTACCAGTACCCCCTGTATATAGCCTCCACATTGACTCGGTACCGGTACCCCCTGTATATAGCCTCCACATTGACTCTGTACTGGTAGCCCCTGTATATAGCCTCCACATTGACTCGGTACCGGTACCCCCTCTATATAGCCTCCACATTGACTCGGTACCGGTACCCCCTGTATATAGCCTCCACATTGACTCTGTACCGGTAGCCCCTGTATATAGCCTCCACATTGACTCGGTACCGGTACCCCCTCTATATAGCCTCCACATTGACTCTGTACCGGTAGCCCCTGTATATAGCCTCCACATTGACTCTGTACCGGTACCCCCTGTATATAGCCTCCACATTGACTCTGTACCGGTAGCCCCTGTATATAGCCTCCACATTGACTCGGTACTGGTACCCCCTCTTTATAGCCTCCACATTGACTCGGTACCGGTACCCCCTCTATATAGCCTCCACATTGACTCTGTACCGGTAGCCCCTGTATATAGCCTCCACATTGACTCGGTACCGGTACCCCCTCTATATAGCCTCCACATTGACTCTGTACCGGTACCCCCTGTATATAGCCTCCACATTGACTCTGTACCGGTAGCCCCTGTATATAGCCTCCACATTGACTCGGTACCGGTACCCCCTCTATATAGCCTCCACATTGACTCTGTACCGGTACCCCCTGTATATAGCCTCCACATTGACTCGGTAACGGTACCCCCTCTATATAGCCTCCACATTGACTCGGTACCGGTACCCCCTGTATATAGCCTCCACATTGACTCTGTACCGGTAGCCCCTGTATATAGCCTCCACATTGACTCTGTACCGGTACCCCCTGTTTATAGCCTCCACATTGACTCGGTACCAGTACCCCCTGTATATAGCCTCCACATTGACTCAGTACCGGTACCCCCTGTATATAGCCTCCACATTGACTCTGTACCGGTACCCCCTGTATATAGCCTCCACATTGACTCAGTACCGGTACCCCCTGTTTATAGCCTCCACATTGACTCAGTACCGGTACCCCCTGTTTATAGTCTCCACATTGACTCAGTACCGGTACCCCCTGTTTATAGCCTCCACATTGACTCAGTACCGGTACCCCCTGTTTATAGCCTCCACATTGACTCAGTACCGGTACCCCCTGTATATAGCCTCCACATTGACTCAGTACCGGTACCCCCTGTTTATAGCCTCCACATTGACTCAGTACCGGTACCCCCTGTTTATAGCCTCACATTGACTCAGTACCGGTACCCCCTGTATATAGCCTCCACATTGACTCAGTACCGGTACCCCCTGTTTATAGCCTCCACATTGACTCAGTACCGGTACCCCCTGTTTATAGCCTCCACATTGACTCAGTACCGGTACCCCCTGTTTATAGCCTCACATTGACTCAGTACCGGTACCCCCTGTTTATAGCCTACACATTGACTCAGTACCGGTACCCCCTGTTTATAGCCTCCACATTGACTCAGTACCGGTACCCCCTGTTTATAGCCTCCGTATTGTTATTTTATTGTGTTACTATTTATTTTATTTTTACTTTAGTTTATTTAGTAAATATTTTCTTAACATTATTTATTGAACTGTATTGTTGGTTAAGGGCTTGTAAGTAAGCATTTCACAGTAAGGTCTACTACACCTGTTGTATTCAGCGCATGTGACAAATACAATTTGATTTGATGTTCACTAATTGGTCTCGTTTGCTTTGTGGAATATGGTTTGAGCCACTGAAATGAATCTGTTTGTCACCACCACATTCCTCATGGTGTATCTCATGGTGTATCTCATGGTCTATCCTGTCACATTCCTCATGGTGTATCTCATGGTGTATCCTGTCACATTCCTCATGGTGTATCCTGTCACATTCCTCATGGTCTATCCTGTCACATTCCTCATGGTGTATCTCATGGTGTATCCTGTCACATTCCTCATGGTGTATCTCATGGTGTATCTCATGGTGTATTCTGTCACATTCCTCATGGTGTATCTCATGGTGTATCTCATGGTCTATCCTGTCACATTCCTCATGGTGTCTCTCATGGTGTATCCTGTCACATTCCTCATGGTGTATCTCATGGTGTATCCTGTCACATTCCTCATGGTCTATCCTGTCACATTCCTCATGGTGTATCTCATGGTGTATCTCATGGTGTATCTCATGGTCTATCCTGTCACATTCCTCATGGTCTATCCTGTCACATTCCTCATGGTCTATCCTGTCACATTCCTCATGGTGTATCTCATGGTGTATCTCATGGTGTATCCTGTCACATTCCTCATGGTGTATCTCATGGTCTATCCTGTCACATTCCTCATGGTGTATCTCATGGTGTATCTCATGGTGTATCCTGTCACATTTATCATGGTCTATCCTGTCACATTCCTCATGGTGTATCTCATGGTGTATCCTGTCACATTCCTCATGGTCTATCCTGTCACATTCCTCATGGTCTATCCTGTCACATTCCTCATGGTGTCTCTCATGGTGTATCTCATGGTGTATCCTGTCACATTTATCATGGTCTATCCTGTCACATTCCTCATGGTGTATCTCATGGTGTATCTCATGGTGTATCCTGTCACATTCCTCATGGTGTATCTCATGGTGTATCTCATGGTCTATCCTGTCACATTCCTCATGGTCTATCCTGTCACATTCCTCATGGTGTATCTCATGGTCTATCTCATGGTCTATCCTGTCACATTCCTCATGGTGTATCTCATGGTGTATCCTGTCACATTCCTCATGGTCTATCCTGTCACATTCCTCATGGTCTATCCTGTCACATTCCTCATGGTCTATCCTGTCACATTCCTCATGGTCTATCCTGTCACATTCCTCATGGTCTATCCTGTCACATTCCTCATGGTGTATCTCATGGTGTATCCTGTCACATTCCTCATGGTCTATCCTGTCACATTCCTCATGGTCTATCCTGTCACATTCCTCATGGTCTATCCTGTCACATTCCTCATGGTCTATCCTGTCACATTCCTCATGGTGTATCTCATGGTGTATCTCATGGTGTATCTTGTCACATTCCTCATGGTGTATCTCATGGTGTATCTCATGGTGTATTCTGTCACATTCCTCATGGTGTATCTCATGGTGTATCTCATGGTCTATCCTGTCACATTCCTCATGGTGTATCTCATGGTGTATCCTGTCACATTCCTCATGGTGTATCTCATGGTGTATCTCATGGTGTATCCTGTCACATTCCTCATGGTGTATCTCATGGTGTATCTCATGGTGTATCCTGTCACATTCCTCATGGTGTATCTCATGGTGTATCTCATGGTGTATCTCATGGTGTATCTCATGGTGTATCCTGTCACATTCCTCATGGTGTATCCTGTCACATTCCTCATGGTCTATCCTGTCACATTCCTCATGGTGTATCTCATGGTGTATCTCATGGTGTATCTCATGGTCTATCCTGTCACATTCCTCATGGTGTATCTCATGGTGTATCTCATGGTGTATTCTGTCACATTCCTCATGGTGTATCCTGTCACATTCCTCATGTACATGTATTATCAGCATGCCTGAAGCCCATTCATTTTAGAAGGTGTATAGACTATTTGAAATAATAATAATTGAATATGGCACAGATGGAAAATAAGGTGTGTGTGTGTGTGTGTGTGAGTGAGATCAGGTGGAAGAAGACTCACAGTGATTATAAACGGCACGGTATTGATCATCTCCAGGATGAAGGAGATCTGGAACATCTGCTCCCAGATGTTTCCCTGAAAGAGAGAAACACAATCAACGTGTAAGTCAAGGCAATAAGCTACTGGCTCTGTCTGTGGACTAATTACAATGATAGTGATATGAAACGAATCCCCCAAAAACTAGGTCAATATTGTTGGAATAATCAGACCTCGGTTCTAAGTGTGCCTGGCACAATGGAAGTAATTCTGCTAATCCCGCCCATCTGGCGCTCCAGACAGGCGAGAACACAATGACAGGATTCGTTAAAACAATTAGGAATTGAAGCCATCTGCCAAAACGAAGCAAAACAAAAAACACACTGTTATTTGTCTTCATAAAGTAAAAGTAAAACAGCCTAATTGATCAAAGAAAGGGAAGTAGCACTGCAGCACTAATGAGTTATTTAAGGAAAGAGCCCAATTTAAAGAAAAAGTTAGGACGGACACCTCATTTTTTATTCATTTGTAAAGTGTATTAATGACCTGTTTCTCTGGCTCAGGCTAGAGCGGAGGCTCGCGGTTAAAACACATGCCAGAAAATTTGCCAATTAATTGTAATCTCACAAAGACATGCCACACGACTCCTGATGGAGTCGCCACACGACTGCCTGATAGAATGAATGAAATGACTTCCTTTGTGGTGGTGATTAGTGTGAAAGGAGTAGAGCTGAGGTGTCTTACTTTGTAGCTGAGATATGTAAGGAGCATGGCTTCCAGGAAACTGATTAAGGCCACGATCACCTGGAGCAGAGCAGAGTGGAGGCACACACATTACCAGGGCTGCAATCTGGTCACATAACCTCTCAGGCAATCTACGTATCACTGGGGAAAAGATGTGCTGTAAAGTGTTTTCTGTTGTAAAATATTTCTTGTTTTTCTAATGAATTGGCCACAGGGGAAGGGGGAGATTGTCAATGAAATGTTCACTTGTGAGTTTGACCCATAGTGGCTACTGTTGAATGGAAGACTTGAGAATCCAGTACTGTATTACCAAAGCAGTGTTAGTGAATCTCAGTATTCCTTTACCTGTATCGCCCATACAGGAACCCTTCTGTTCACCCAGAAAATCAAATCCCTTTCACAAGACAAAACAATGATATTGATTATACTCTATATATTGATTATTTGACAAAGATGATTCCAAATAACACAAGATAGCTATGAGATTAACAACTCCCTTTCAAAAGACAAAACAGTGTTATTGATGATGAATTACACTGTCAGCACATCAATGTTAGACCCTCACAACTCACCAGTTGATTTCGGTGCTTTCTGTAGATTCTGCTGTGGTGCTTGTTCGGTTCTGACAGTTCACACTGCAGAGGAAATCCATAGCAAAGGGAAGTCGTTCAGACAGAATGTGTGGTGAAATATTTATCCTGTGGCTAATAGGCACCTTCACTCACTCTGCATGTTGCCATGGTGACGGACGGGAGGCAGAGGGACAGTTTCTTTAAGAGCTGCCGGCAGCAGTGTATACAATAAAGACCATATGCTGCTTCCATATCACTACACTGAGAGACCATCGCTGCTGCTATTTAAAGCCCTTTGTGTCTCAGACAGATACTAAATTAATTCCAAATTCTGGATCTATCTTATCTTGGCAAAATACAATTTTATTTTCAACTTTGGGTAAAGGTTAGAGGTAGATTCTATGAATCACACAATACCTGAATAGATACCATACATTTTAGAATTGATCTGACTACTGAACAAAAATATGAACGCAACATGTAAAGTGTTGGTCCCATGTTTCATGAGCTAAAATAAAATAACCCAGAAATATTCCATAGGCACAAAAAGCATATTTTGTCAGGATTTGGCCAGGGTTGTTCCGGGTTTTGGTCACTAGATGCCCCCATTGTGCTTTTTGACCTTATGTTTTTCCCTTGTTCCCCATTATTATTTGCACCTCTGCCTCGTTTTTCCTGATTGTATTTAAACCCTTAGTTTCCCTCAGTTCTGTGCTCTGTGTTTGTATGTTAGCACCCAGCCCTAGTGTTCTGTGTATTCTTGTCGATTCCAGTGGATGCTCTTGTGGAATTCTGTTTTTGTTTTTGAGTATCTCTTGAGGCTTTTTTGTGCTATTCCTACCACCTTTTGGATTTGCCATTTTTTGTATTGAAGGACTTCTCCTTTTTACTTTATTAAATACACCGTCTTAAGTACTGCTGTGTCTGCCTCATCTTCTGGGTTCTGCTGACTATTCGTGGCTCAGTTGGTTAAGTGACTGTTTCTCACTCCGGAGACCCAGGTTGGTAACCGGGTCCTGACAGAAACACAGAGCCAAAAATGAACCCAGAGGCAGCCAGTTCCCAGGACCTTTTTGCCATGCTGTCCCACCACCAGGAGACTGTCCAACGCCAAGAAGCCGCCCTGGTTCAGCAAGAGGCCTTAATGGCTAGACATTCTCATCTTCTGTCGGAGATGCTGACTTCCATTAAGCAAATATCTGATCGTCTTACCCCGGCAACAGTTCCCGTTCCAGTACCTCAGATTCATGTACCCATGGCAGTTAACCCCCTGGCTGAACCTCGTCTTCCACCTCCCCAACGGTTCTCAGGTGATCCAAGTGCTTGTAAAGGGTTTCTCACCCAATGTTCTCTCTCCTTTGAGCTACAACCCTCGTCGTTTCCCACCGACCGGTCTAAGATCGCTTATATCATCACCCTGCTGTCGGAAAAAGCCCTGGCCTGGGCTACTGCTGTGTGGGATGCCCATAGTTCCTGCTGTGCCAGCTACTCTGCCTTTGCTGAGGAATTCAAACGAGTGTTTCAAGGCCCAAGCAGTGGTTCTGACTCAGCCAAACAGCTCCTGACTCTCCACCAAGGTTGGCGCAGCGTGACGGACTATGCCATCCAGTTCCGCACGGTGGCAGCAGCAAGTGGCTGGAACAACGAGGCGCTCACGGTGTGCTTTCTGAAAGGCCTTTCCGACACTATCCAAGATGAACTGGCCACTCGGGAACCACCGGACAATCTCGAGTCCCTGATCAAGTTGGCCTCACGCATTGACCAGCGTCTGAGAGAGAGAACTCAACCGTAGACCTCTAGCCCCTATCAGTCCCAGCTCCGAGTCCCCACCTTTATCCTCGCTGGCTCCATCGGAACCCATGCAGATTGGACGCATCTCCCAGGCTGAGAGAGACCGCCGGATGAGGGAGCGACGCTGTCTATATTGCGGCAAACCGGGCCATTTCCGTTCCACGTGTCCCGGGCTCCAGGGAAACACTCTGTCCCGTACAGACCGGGGGAACTGTAACGGGAAACATAACCTCCTCCCATCTGTCCAACTCCCGTCTGCTCATTCCAGTCACCCTCTCCTGGGACAACCACAAGCTTCACCTTCAAGCCTTGGTAGACTCTGGAGCCGCAGGTAACTTCATGGATGGTGTCTGGGCTAAGGAGAATGGCGTTCCCTCTGAACCTCTAAGTGAACCCATGAGGGTCACTACATTGGATGGAAGCCCTTTGGGATCTGGACTTGTCACTCATGTCACTACCTCCTTGCGACTTTCAGTTTCACAACACCAGGAATTGATGAACTTTCATTTGATCTCCTGTTCCGAGTTCCCTCTCGTCCTTGGATACCCCTGGCTTCACAGCCATAACCCTCACATCGACTGGTCTGTGGGCACTATCAAGCAGTGGGGTCCTACGTGCCAAGCTACTTGTATTTTCCAGAATTCCCGAGTTCTACTCCCGAGTCTTTAGAATCCATCGACCTGACCCGAGTTCCCGAGTGTTACCATGACCTCAAACTGGTGTTTAGCAAACAGAGGGCCACCATGCTACCACCCCATAGACCTTACGATTGCCCCATCGACCTGTTTCCGGGCACTTGCCCCCCAGGGGTCGGATCTTTTCCCTATCTCCACCCGAACGAGCTGCTATGGATACCTACATCAAGGACGCTCTGGAAGCAGGCCTCATGCGTCCATCCACCTCCCCGGCGGGAGCAGGGTTTTTCTTTGTGGCCAAGAAAGACGGTGGATTACGTCCTTGCATCGACTACCGGGGACTCAATGCCATAACCGTCCGTAACCGTTACCCGCTACCCCTTATGGCCACAGCTTTCGAGCTGCTCCAGGAAGCAGTTGTTTTCACTAAGCTTGACCTGCGGAACGCATACCATCTTGTGCGGATCAGACCTGGTGACGAGTGGAAGACCGCTTTCAACACGCCTACTGGTCACTATGAATACTTGGTGATGCCCTTCGGCCTGACCAACGCCCCAGCGGTGTTCCAAGCGCTCATAAACGATGTGCTTAGGGATATGCTTAACATATTTGTGTTCGTTTACTTGGATGACATCCTCATCTTTTCGAGCTCCCTTCAAGAACACACTAAGCATGTCAGACAAGTACTCAAACGCCTCCTGGACAGCCATCTGTACGTTAAGCCGGAAAAATGTGAATTCCATTCATCCCGAGTACAATTCCTGGGATTTGTAGTGGAACCCGGTCGAGTCCAAATGGACCCCAGGAAGGTAGGGGCGGTAGCGGATTGGCCCACCCCCAAATCCGTTAAGGAAGTTCAGCGTTTCCTGGGCTTCACAAACTTTTACCGCAAGTTCATCAAGAACTTCAGCTTGGTGGCAGCCCCTCTCTCAGCTTTAACCAAGGGTGGCAATGCAAGGTTTTTGTGGGGAAGAGAAGCTGAGACAGCCTTCCAAGGACTCAAGCAGCGCATTCTCTCTGCTCCCATCCTGATACTACCGACTACGGATGAACCATTTGTGGTGGAGGTAGACGCATCAGAGGTTGGTGTTGGAGCTGTCCTGTCTCAGAGGGGTGAAGACAAGAAGCTTCATCCGTGCGCTTTCTTCTCACACCGGCTTACCCCGACTGAGAGGAACTACGATGTGGGGGATCGTGAACTCCTAGCGGTTAAGATGGCATTGAAGGAATGGAGACACTGGCTCGAGGGGGCTTCTCACCCGTTTCAAGTGCTTACGGACCACAAAAATCTGGAGTATATCCAGCAGGCGAAGCGGTTGAACTCTAGACAAGCTAGATGGTCTCTTTTCTTCAATCGATTCCAGTTTATCCTCACCTATCGGCCCGGGTCGAAGAATCTCAAACCGGATGCCCTGTCCCGAGTCTACGCTCCTGCCATTCGAGATGACACGGACATGCCTGTCCTTCCTGCTGCTAAGATTGTGGCTCCGATCTCGTGGCAAGTTGAGGATACCGTGAGACGTGCTCAAGCTAGCGAACCGGACCCGAAAGGAGGTCCTGCCAATCGGTTGTTTGTCCCCAAGGCAGTGAGGACTCAGGTCCTTCTGTGGGGGCACTCCTCTCGCCTCACCTGTCATCCGGGCGTAGGTCGCACCTTGGAGTTCATCCAGCGTAAGTTCTGGTGGCCTACCATAAGAGAAGACGTTGCCACTTTCGTCAATGCCTGTCCCGTGTGCTGCCAGGGCAAATCTTCTCACCTCCGCCCTCAAGGACTCCTTCACCCTTTACCTGTTCCCCACAGACCCTGGTCCCATATCTCATTGGACTTTATTACTGGACTTCCTCCATCCCATGGCAATACTACTATCCTAGTCATAATCGACAGGTTTTCAAAGGCGGCCAGGTTCGTCCCTCTGACTAAGTTACCTTCTGCCAAGGAAACGGCTGAGTTGGTAATTAATCATGTGTTCCGAGTCTTCGGCATTCCTCAAGATATGGTTTCTGACAGAGGTCCCCAGTTCGCCTCAAGGTTTTGGAAGCCCTTCTGCCAACTCATGGGGGCTTCTGCCAGTCTATCTTCAGGGTACCATCCGGAGTCCAACGGCCAAACAGAGAGGATGAATCAAGAGCTGGAAACCACCCTCCGATGTATGACTCGTGACAACCCGTCCACATGGTCATCCTTTATTGTTTGGGCCGAATACGCGCACAACACCTTGCGCTCCTCCTCCACTGGTATGTCCCCGCACGAGTGTCAGTTTGGCTATGCTCCTCCATTGTTCCCGGACCAGGAGGCAGAAGTCAGAGTGCCTTCAGCCTTGAAGTTCGTCAGACGCTGTCGGCTTATGTGGAGGAAGACCCGTCTTAATTCTATGCGTTCCTCACAGAGGTACCAACAACAAGCCAACAGACGTCGCCGTCCCGGGCCTACCCTGCGCCCCGGCCAGAGAGTCTGGCTCTCCACTAGAGACTTACCTCTACGGGTGGAGTCTCGCAAGCTGTCCCAAAAATACATCGGTCCCTTCAAGGTTGCCAGGAGAGTTAACCCAGTGTCTTATCGCCTACACTTACCCAGATCCCTTAAGATTAATCCCACATTTCACATTTCATTGTTAAAACCTGTTGTTTTTTCTCCCCTTGTCCCGGCAGACAGACCTCCCCCTCCGCCTCGTGTCATTGGAGGCCAGCCGGCTTATACCGTCCATCGGATACTGGATTCCCGCCGGGTGCAGCGGTCCTGGCAGTATCTGGTGGACTGGGAAGGCTACGGTCCCGAGGAGCGCTCCTGGGTTCCTGCCAAAGACATCCTGGACCCTGACCTCATTCGTCAGTTCAGGGCCCTCCACCCTGAGAGAGCTGGTAGGAACGTCAGGAGCCGTTCCTAGGGGGGATTCTGTCAGGATTTGGCCAGGGTTGTTCCGGGTTTTGGTCACTAGATGCCCCCATTGTGCTTTTTGACCTTATGTTTTTTCCCTTGTTCCCCATTATTATTTGCACCTGTGCCTCGTTTTCCCTGATTGTATTTAAACCCTTAGTTTCCCTCAGTTCTGTGCACTGTGTTTGTATGTTAGCACCCGGCCCTAGTGTTCTGTGTATTCTTGTCGATTCCGGTGGATGCTCTTGTGGAATTCTGTTTTTGTTTTTGAGTATCTCTTGAGGCTTTTTTGTGCTATTCCTACCACCTTTTGGATTTGCCATTTTTTGTATTGAAGGACTTCTCCTTTTTACTTTATTAAATACACCGTCTTAAGTACTGCTGTGTCTGCCTCATCTTCTGGGTTCTGCTGACTATTCGTGGCTCAGTTGGTTAAGTGACTGTTTCTCACTCCGGAGACCCAGGTTCGTAACCGGGTCCTGACATATTTCTCTAAAATGTTGTGCACACATTTGTTTACATTCCTGTTAGTGAGCATTTTTCCTTTGTTAAGGTAATCCATCCACAGGTGTGGCACATCAAGAAGCCAATTAAACAGCGTGATCATTACACAGGTGCACCTTGTGAACTGGGGACATTAAAATGTGCAGTTTTGTCATACAACACAATGGCACAGATGTCTCAAGTTTTGAGGGAGCGTGCAAATGGAATGCTGACTGCATGACTGTCTAACAGAGCTGTTGCCAGAGAATGATAATTGCTCTACAATAAGCCACCTCTAACATCGTTTAGAGAATTTGGCAGTACATCTGACTGGTCTCACAACCACAGACCACGTGTAACCATGCCAGCCTAGGACTTCCACATCTGGCTTCTTTACCTGTGGGATTGACTGAGGAGGGGGATGTTGGGTGCTGAGGAGTATTTCTGTCTGTAATAAAGCCCTCAACTCATTCTGATTGGCTGGATTTGGCTCTTTAGTGGGAAGGCCTGTGCCCTCCCAGGCCCACCCCCGGCTATGCCCCTGCCCAATCATGTGAAATCCATAGATTAGGGCCTAATTTATTTAATTCAGTTGACCGATTTCCTTATATGAATTGTAACTCAGTAAAATCATTGAAATTGTTTCATATTGCATTTATATTTTTGTTCAGTATATATCAATATATCAGAGGAGAATTTGGTCATTTCCATATTATTGTCTATATTCTAATACGAGATGCTGATGCACTTATTCTGCCCTCAATCTCAAACACCAAAATTAGAAATCACAGTTTAACAAATGCTACAGTCACTAGTAAGAAATTAAATAACAGGGACTTTATCAGGAGGTTAAATTAGCAGTTACTCACCATACACCAGTGACCTGTTCGGGATCGTCCAGAGACACTCTGAGAACATATAGGGCACACGTCAACAGCTTCAAGGAGAAGTTAAACAGACGGATCCTCAGGCCTACATGGAAACAAACGCAATAGAGAACACTAAAGGCCAGATTTACTAAGTAATTGCATTGGGAGTAAATCTTAACCTGTTTCCCAGAGGGAATTGAACAATTATAGTTGACAAAGGTCAAATAAAGCTTATGGGAAGGAATAACATACCATGGAAAAGAAAAGAGTAACTGAATTTGTGCTGATTTATATTGAAAAACGAATCTGTTTAATCAGGCTCATATGAGTAAATCTGGCTAATGATTACAGTCATGTTTTTGTAATGCAAGACACATTGGTATGGGAATGTCGAGAAAGTTTGTTTTTAACTGCCCAGAAACTGAACTTATCGCAGACCAATGAAATGAGCTGGCTAGTGAGTCCGACAGGTAAAGCATCTCTCCACAGAACTGGAGTCTCTACCTTACTGGACATCTCTCCTCAGAACTGGTGTCTCTACCCTACTGGACATCTCTCCTCAGAACTGGTGTCTCTACCCTACTGGACATCTCTCATCAGAACTGGTGTCTCTACCCTACTGGACATCTCTCATCAGAACTGGTGTCTCTACCCTACTGGACATCTCTCCTCAGAACTGGTGTATATACCCTACTGGACATCTCTCCTCAGAACTGGGGTCTCTACCCTACTGGACATCTCTCCTCAGAACTGGTGTCTCTACCCTACTGGACATCTCTCCTCAGAACTGGTGTATCTACCCTACTGGACATCTCTCCTCAGAACTGGTGTCTCTACCCTACTGGACATCTCTCCTCAGAACTGGTGTCTCTACCCTACTGGACATCTCTACCATACTGGACATCTCTCCTCAGAACTGATGTCTCTATCCTACTGGACATCTCTCCTCAGAACTGGTGTCTCTACACTACTGGACATCTCTCCTCAGAACTGAGGTCTCTACCCTACTGGACATCTCTCCCCAGAACTGGTGTCTCTACCGTACTGGACATCTCTCCTCAGAACTGGTGTCTCTGGCCTACTGGACATCTCTCCTCAGAACTGGTGTCTCTACCCTACTGGACATCTCTCCTCAGAACTGGTGTCTATACCCTACTGGACATCTCTCCTCAGAACTGGGGTCTCTACCCTACTGGACATCTCTCCTCAGAACTGGTGTCTCTACCCTACTGG
The DNA here is from genome assembly GCF_036934945.1 of Oncorhynchus masou masou. Classification (NCBI taxonomy): domain Eukaryota; kingdom Metazoa; phylum Chordata; class Actinopteri; order Salmoniformes; family Salmonidae; genus Oncorhynchus; species Oncorhynchus masou. The sequence goes on along the minus strand of NC_088236.1, from coordinate 14,465,589 downwards.
ACATCTCTCCTCAGAACTGGTGTCTCTACCCTACTGGACATCTCTCCTCAGAACTGGTGTCTCTACCCTACTGGACATCTCTACCATACTGGACATCTCTCCTCAGAACTGGTGTCTCTACCCTACTGGACATCTCCCCTCAGAACTGGTGTCTCTACCCTACTGGACATCTCTCCTCAGAACTGGTGCCTCTACCCTACTGGACATCTCTCCCCAGAACTGGTGTCTCTACCGTACTGGACATCTCTCCTCAGAACTGGTGTCTCTGGCCTACTGGACATCTCTCCTCAGAACTGGTGTCTATACCCTACTGGACATCTCTCCTCAAACCTGGTGTCTCTACACTACTGGACATCTCCCCTCAGAACTGATGTCTCTACCCTACACCAGGACATCTCTCCTCAGAACTGGTGTCTCTACCCCCTCAGAACTGACTGGACATACTGGACTCCTCAGAACTGGGACTGGTGTCTCTACCCTACTGGACATCTCTCCTCAGAACTGATGTCTCCCTACTGGACATCTCTCCTCAGAACTGGTGTCTCTACCCTACTGGACATCTCTCCTCAGAACTGATGTCTCTACCCTACTGGACATCTCTCCTCAGAACTGGTGGACATCTCTCCTCAGAACTGGTGTCTCTACACTACTGGACATCTCTCCTCAGAACTGGTGTCTCTACCCTACTGGACATCTCTCCTCAGAACTGGTGTCTCTACCCTACTGGACATCTCAGAACTCTCCCAGACACTGGTGTCTCTACCCTACTGGACATCTCTCCTCAGAACCTGGACATCTCTCCTCAGAACTGATGTCTCTATCCTACTGGACATCTCTCCTCAGAACTGGTGTCTCTACCCTACTGGACATCTCTCCTCAGAACTGGTCTCTATCCTACTGGACATGTCTCTACCCTACCCTACTGGACATCTCTCCCCAGAACTGGTGTCTCTACCCTACTGGACATCTCTCCTCAGAACTGGTGTCTCTACCCTACTGGACACATCTACCCTCACATCTCTCCTCAGACTGGTGACATCTACTGGATGTCACTCTCAGAACTGGTGTCTCTACCCTACTGACATCTCTCAGAACTGGTGTCTCTACCCTACTGGACATCTCTCCTCAGAACTGGGACATCTCTCCTCAGAACTGGTGTCTCTACCCTACTGGACATCTCTCCTCAGAACTGACATCTCTCCTCAGAACTGGTGTCTCTACCCTACTGGACGTCTCTACCCTACTGGACATCTCTCCTCAGAACTGGTGTCTCTACCCTACTGGTGTCTCTACCCTACTGGACATCTCTCCTCAGAACTGTCTCTACCCTACTGACATCTCTCTCAGAACTATGTCTCCTGGACATCTCTCCTGGATGTCTCTATGGACATATCTCCTCAGAACTGGTGTCTCTACCCTACTGGACATTTCTCCTCAGAACTGATGTCTCTATCCTACTGGACATCTCTCCTCAGAACTGGTGTCTCTACCCTACTGGACATCTCTCCTCAGAACTGGTGTCTCTACCCTACTGGACATCTCTCCTCAGAACTGGTGTCTCTACCCTACTGGACATCTCTCCCCAGAACTGGTGTCTCTAACCTACTGGACATCTCTCCTCAGAACTGGTGTCTCTTGCCTACTGGACATCTCTCCTCAGAACTGGTGTCTATACCCTACTGGACATCTCTCCTCAGAACTGGTGTCTCTACCCTACTGGACATCTCTCCTCAGACCTGGTGTCTCTACACTACTGGACATCTCTCCTCAGAACTGGTGTCTCTATCCTACTGGACGTCACTCCTCAGAACTGGTGTCTCTACCCTACTGGATGTCTCTACCCTACTGGACATCTCTCCTCAGAACTGGTGTCTCTACCCTACTGGACATCTCTCCTCAGAACTGGTGTCTCTACCCTACTGGACGTCTCTACCCTACTGGACATCTCTCCTCAGAACTGGTGTCTCTACCCTACTGGACATCTCTCCTCAGACCTGGTGTCTCTACACTACTGGACATCTCTCCTCAGAACTGGTGTCTCTATCCTACTGGACGTCACTCCTCAGAACTGGTGTCTCTACCCTACTGGACGTCTCTACCCTACTGGACATCTCTCCTCAGAACTGGTGTCTCTACCCTACTGGACATCTCTCCTCAGAACTGGTGTCTCTACCCTACTGGACGTCTCTACCCTACTGGACATCTCTCCTCAGAACTGGTGTCTCTACCCTACTGGATATCTCTCCTCAGAACTGATGTCTCTACCCTACTGGACATCTCTCCTCAGAACTGATGTCTCTACCCTACTGGACATCTCTACCATACTGGACATCTCTCCTCAGAACTGGTGTCTCTACCCTACTGGACATCTCTCCTCAGAACTGATGTCTCTACCCTACTGGACATCTCTCCTCAGAACTGATGTCTTTACCCTACTGGACATCTCTACCATACTGGACATCTCTCCTCAGAACTGGTGTCTCTACCCTACGGGACATCTCTCCTCAGAACTGGTGTCTCTACCCTACAGGACATCGCTCCTCAGAACTGGTGTCTCTATCCTACTGGACATCTCTCCTCAGAACTGGTGTCTCTACCCTACTGGACATCTCTCCCCAGAACTGGTGTCTCTATCCTACTGGACATCTCTCTTCAGAACTGGTGTCTCTACCCTACTGGACATCTCTCCTCAGAACTGGTGTCTCTACACTACTGGACATCTCTCCTCAGAACTGGTGTCTCTACCCTACTGGACGTCTCTCCTCAGAACTGGTGTCTCTACCCTGCTGGACGTCTCTACCCTACTGGACATCTCTCCTCAGAACTGGTGTCTCTACCCTACTGGACATCTCCCCTCAGAACTGATGTCTCTACCCTACACCAGGACATCTCTCCTCAGAACTGGTGTCTCTACCCTACTGGACATCTCTCCTCAGAACTGGTGTCTCTACCCTACTGGACATCTCTCCCCAGAACTGGTGTCTCTACCCTACTGGACATCTCTCCTCAGAACTGGTGTCTCTACCCTACTGGACATCTCTCCTCAGAACTGGTGTCTCTACTCTACTGGACATCTCTCTATACCACAACCCTACCTGTTTAAGTATCATGGTGTTGTCCAGGCTGTGTTGATGCTCTGTCAGGTCTAAAGTGACTATATCTGGCTATGCACAGAGCCGTGACTATCAGGCTTCATAATGGTCTGGCAGACCATCACAACTGATGTCTCTGATACAGAGGGATTGGGTTAAATACGGAAGACCTAATTTGGTTGAATGCATTCAGTTGTGCAGCTGACCAGGTATCCAATTCCCCTTTCACTTTCACACACAGGTCACAACAGCAACATATCACAGGTCTGCTTTGACAGGGTGAACAGCTACGTTTCAGATCCACAACGATATGACACCCTGTGGGGGGAGATGCTGGATGTTGTGGCAGGTATATAATCAGTGGAATAGAGGACGGCTTATTGTGATATATAAGGATTAAGACCCAATAACACGACATGCTGTCAGTAAAGCCATTACAACAACACAGCCTTGCGCACAAGGCTCAACACACACACACACACACACACACACACACACACACACACACACACACACACACACACACACACACACACACACACACACACACACACACACACACACACACACACACACACACACACACACACACAGGCAAATCATCAACCACACAACTTACCTGACTGCAGATACACATGTCAGTCAGAGGGTGGCGCCAGCTGCCTTAAACACTGTTCACGTTTCAATCAACCAAGCCTCCCATTTCATCTCTTTGCAGTATTAACACAGCAGTGACACAGTTGCAAGAAAAACACCCACATCAAATGCTTCACAATGAGTTTGTATTGTACAGGGGCCAAAACAATCTGACTCAGCAGGAAGCTCTATAGAGTTGGGTTGGCCTTTCTATTTGGCCCTAATGTTTTCTCTGTAACTGATGGGAATTTGTTCAGAGATATTGACAAGCACATAGGAAGCACTAACAACATACTGCAGCCATTACACATGCACGCACGCACACACACACACATGTAAAAACACAAAAACACGCACGCACACACATACACATGCATGTAAAAACACAAAAACATGCACGCACACACACACACACACACATACACACATGTAAAAACACACAGCACACGAAAACACACAGGCACACACACGTATTTACAAACACACAGAGAGACTGCAGACATGATGCATTGTGGGTGGCAAGTTGGACAGTTCTAATGTATTTTTCAGAACGTAGGAGAAATCCCACCCTGGCTGTATCCATGCCTTAAGTCCAAAATAAGAAATTATAATACCCTATCAGTTAACAAAATACCTAAAGCATTGTCCTCTTCACAGCAACATGGTGTGCAGACCTGAGACACAGCACCATGTGTCAAGACAACTAATTAAAGACCCAGACTGGAGCTGAAATTGGATCTGCAATAGACCTTAATGACTTACGTTACAGTATTAACCTGCATTAGGAGGACCTTTATGACTTCCTAGGTCTGTTGTGTTACATGAGACAGTAATAAAGTCCAAACTTCTCTGTGCTCTACTTACTTGACCTTTGGTTTTTGATGAAGAACAGCTTGAGCCTCTCCTTGAAGGTGTTTTCATTCACATAGAACTCCACCTGAACCCTGGAGAGAGAGACAGTCAGTACATTTACCATAGAATTCCACCTGAACCCTGGAGAGAGAGACAGTCAGTACATCGACCATAGAACTCCACCTGAACCCTGGAGAGAGAGACAGTCAGTACATCGACCATAGAACTCCACCTGAACCCTGGAGAGAGAGACAGTCAGTACATTTACCATAGAACGCATGAAACCTGGAGAGAGAGACAGTCAGTACATTTACCATAGAATTCCACTTGAACCCTGGAGAGAGAGACAGAGACAGTCAGTACATCTACCATAGAACTCATGAAACCTGGAGAGAGAGAGAGACAGAGACAGTCAGAACATTTAGCATAGAACTCATGAAACCTGGAGAGAGAGACAGTCAGTACATTTACCATAGAACTCATGGACCCTGGAGAGAGAGACAGAGACAGTTAGTACATTTACCATAGAACACATGAACCCTGGAGAGACAGAGACAGAGACAGTCGATACATTTACCATAGAACACATGAACCCTGGAGAGAGAGACAGAGAGAGTCAGAACATTTACCATAGAACACATGAACCCTGGAGAGAGAGACAGAGAGAGTCAGTACATTTACCATAGAACACATGAACCCTGGAGAGACAGAGACAGTCGATACATTTACCATAGAACACATGAACCCTGGAGAGAGAGACAGAGACAGTCAGTACATTTGCCATAGAACACATGAACCCTGGAGAGACAGAGACAGAGACAGTCAGAACATTTACCATAGAACTCATGAAACCTGGAGAGAGAGAGACAGAGACAGTCAGAACATTTACCATAGAACTCATGAAACTTGGAGAGAGAGACAGTCAGTACATTTACCATAGAACTTATGGACCCTGGAGAGAGAGACAGAGACAGTTAGTACATTTACCATAGAACACACGAACACTGGAGAGAAAGAGACAGAGACAGTCAGTACATTTACCATAGAACACATGAACCCTGGAGAGACAGAGACAGTCAGAACATTTACCATAGAACTCATGAAACCTGGAGAGAGAGATTCAGAGACAGTCAGTACATTTACCATAGAACTCATGAACCCTGGAGAGCGAGACAGTCAGTACATCTACCATAGAACTCATGAACCCTGGAGAGAGAGACAGAGACAGTCAGAACATTTACCATAGAACTCATGAAACCTGGAGAGAGAGATTCAGAGACAGTCAGTACATTTACCATAGAACTCATGAACCCTGGAGAGCGAGACAGTCAGTACATCTACCATAGAACTCATGAACCCTGGAGAGAGAGACAGAGACAGTCAGAACATTTACCATAGAACTCATGAACCCTGGAGAGAGACCGTCAGTACATCTACCATAGAACTCATGAACCCTGGAGAGAGAATCAGAGACAGTCAGTACATTTGCCATAGAACACATGAACCCTGGAGAGAGAGACAGTCAGTACATCTACCATAGAACTCCACCTGAACCCTGGAGAGAGAAACAGAGACAGTCAGTACATCCACTATAGAACTCCACCTGAACCCTGGAGAGAGAGACAGAGACAATCAGCACATCTACCATAGAAGTACTCATGCATCCATATACAGTGCCTTGTGAAAGTATTCGGCCCCCTTGAACTTTGCGACCTTTTGCCACATTTCAGGCTTCAAAAATAAAGATATAAAACTGTATTTTTTTGTGAAGAATCAACAACAAGTGGGACACAATCATGAAGTGGAACGACATTTATTGGATATTTCAAACTTTTTTAACAAATCAAAAACTGAAAAATTGGGCGTGCAAAATTATTTAGCCCCTTTACTTTCAGTGCAGCAAACTCTCTCCAGAAGTTCAGTGAGGATCTCTGAATGATCCAATGTTGACCTAAATGACTAATGATGATAAATACAATCCACCTGTGTGTAATCAAGTCTCCGTATAAATGCACCTGCACTGTGATAGTCTCAGAGGTCCGTTAAAAGCGCAGAGAGCATCATGAAGAACAAGGAACACACCAGGCAGGTCCGAGATACTGTTGTGAAGAAGTTTAAAGCCGGATTTGGATACAAAAAGATTTCCCAAGCTTTAAACATCCCAAGGAGCACTGTGCAAGCGATAATATTGAAATGGAAGGAGTATCAGACCACTGCAAATCTACCAAGATCTGGCCGTCCCTCTAAACTTTCAGCTCATACAAGGAGAAGACTGATCAGAGATGCAGCCAAGAGGCCCATGATCACTCTGGATGAACTGCAGAGATCTACAGCTGAGGTGGGAGACTCTGTCCATAGGACAACAATCAGTCGTATATTGCACAAATCTGGCCTTTATGGAAGAGTGGCAAGAAGAAAGCCATTTCTTAAAGATATCCATAAAAAGTGTTGTTTAAAGTTTGCCACAAGCCACCTGGGAGACACACCAAACATGTGGAACAAGGTGCTCTGGTCAGATGAAACCAAAATTGAACTTTTTGGCAACAATGCAAAACGTTATGTTTGGCGTAAAAGCAACACAGATCATCACCCTGAACACACCATCTCCACTGTCAAACATGGTGGTGGCAGCATCATGGTTTGGGTCTGCTTTTCTTCAGCAGGGACAGGGAAGATGGTTAAAATTGATGGGAAGATGGATGGAGCCAAATACAGGACCATTCTGGAAGAAAACCTGATGGAGTCTGCAAAAGACCTGAGACTGGGACGGAGATTTGTCTTCCAACAAGACAATGATCCAAAACATAAAGCAAAATCTACAATGGAATGGTTCAAAAATAAACATATCCAGGTGTTAGAATGGCCAAGTCAAAGTCCAGACCTGAATCCAATCGAGAATCTGTGGAAAGAACTGAAAACTGCTGTTCACAAATCCAACCTCACTGAGCTCGAGCTGTTTTGCAAGGAGGAATGGGAAAGAATTTCAGTCTCTCGATGTGCAAAACTGATAGAGACATACCCCAAGCGACTTACAGCTGTAATCGCAGCAAAAGGTGGCGCTACAAAGTATTAACTTAAGGGGGCTGAATAATTTTGCACGCCCAATTTTTCAGTTTTTGATTTGTTAAAAAAGTTTGAAATATCCAATAAATGTTGTTCCACTTCATGATTGTGTCCCACTTGTTGTTGATTCTTCACAAAAAAATACAGTTTTATATCTTTATGTTTGAAGCCTGAAATGTGGCAAAAGGTCGCAAAGTTCAAGGGGGCCGAATACTTTCGCAAGGCACTGTATAAGGACCATGGTTATTTGATTGAACTGTTTTGAGATATCCGTAAGTAGACAAGCTTAACCATGATGCATTGTGTTGTTGAATGCTGGAAGGCTTGGGTCTCTTTGTTTATCTGTTACCTCGAAGGCCTTCAGCAGTGTGAGACACTGAACACAGCATGCAAGGTGCTTTTCAAAATGCTCCAACAGCCAAAATGAAGAACAGCAGCAGAGTGAAGGCAAACAGGTAATACAGGATACTTCATCACATGTAACATGAAAAAATGGTCACCATTTCCAGCTGCTTTGATTGATTCTGCTTTCCTGGATTGGGTGTAAAAAAACAACAAACAATCATAATGACCCCTTTCCTGGATTGGGTTTAGTGTAAAAGAACACAAAAAACAATCATAATGACCCCTTTCCTGGATTGGGTTTAGTGTAAAAAAACAACAAACAATCATTATGACCCCTTTCCTGGATTGGGTTTAGTGTAAAAAAACAACAATCATAATGACCCCTTTCCTGGATTGGGTTTAGTGTAAAAAAACAACAAACAATCATAATGACCCCTTTCCTGGATTGGGTTTAGTGTAAAAAAACAACAAACAATCATAATGACCCCTTTCCTGGATTGGGTTTAGTGTAAAAAAACAAAAAAAAAACAATCGTAATGACCCCTTTCCTGGATTGAGTTTAGTGTAAAAAAACAACAAACAATCATAATGACCCCTTTCCTGGATTGGGTTTAGTGTAAAAAAACACAAAAAAACAATCGTAATGACCCCTTTCCTGGATTGGGTTTAGTGTAAAAAAAACAACAAAACAATCATAATGACCCCTTTCCTGGGATGGGTTTAGTGTAAAAAAAACAAAAAAACAATCGTAATGACCCCTTTCCTGGGATGGGTTTAGTGTAAAAAAAAACAAAAAAACAATCGTAATGACCCCTTTCCTGGATTGGGTTTAGTGTAAAAAAAATAATAATAATAAATTGTAATGACCCCTTTCCTGGATTGGGTTTAGTGTAAAAAAGACATCAAACATAATGACCCCTTTATAATCTCCTATATTACCCACAGTGGCCAATTACTGTCATGACAACAAGGAGATGTAGAGTAACCATGGTAATTTGGAACTATCTATTAGAGAGTGAATATTGTGTTGATATGACTCTGAAGATATCCAAGCAGAAAATCTGATGTGACACGTGGCATGCAATCTGTTTCAACACCACTGTCTGTCTGGCTGGAGAAGACTGCTGCCTGACTGTTGAAATGTGTGATGTGACACGTGGCACACAATCTGTATCAACACCACTGTCTGTCTGGCTGGAGAAGACTGCTGCCTGACTGTTGAAATGTGTGATGTGACACGTGGCACACAATCTGTATCAACACCACTGTCTGTCTGGCTGGAGAAGACTGCTGCCTGACTGTTGAAATGTGTGATGTGACACGTGGCACGCAATCTGTATCAACACCACTGTCTGTCTGGCTGGAGAAGACTGCTGCCTGACTGTTGAAATGTGTGATGTGACACGTGGCACGCAATCTGTATCAACACCACTGTCTGTCTGGCTGGAGAAGACTGCTGCCTGACTGTTGAAATGTGTGATGTGACACGTGGCACGCAATCTGTTTCAACACCACTGTCTGTCTGGCTGGAGAAGACTGCTGCCTGACTGTTGAAATGTGTGATGTGACACGTGGCACGCAATCTGTTTCAACACCACTGTTTGTCTGGCTGGAGAAGACTGCTGCCTGACTGTTGAAATGTGTGATGTGACACGTGGCACGCATTCTGTTTCAACACCACTGTCTATCTGGCTGGAGAAGACTGCTGCCTGACTGTTGAAATGTGTGATGTGACACGTGGCATGCATTCTGTTTCAACACCACTGTCTGTCTGGCTGGAGAAGACTGCTGCCTGACTGTTGAAATGTGTGATGTGACACGTGGCACACAATCTGTATCAACACCACTGTCTGTCTGGCTGGAGAAGACTGCTGCCTGACTGTTGAAATGTGTGATGTGACACGTGGCACGCAATCTGTTTCAACACCACTGTCTGTCTGGCTGGAGAAGACTGCTGCCTGACTGTTGAAATGTGTGATGTGACACGTGGCACGCAATCTGTTTCAACACCACTGTTTGTCTGGCTGGAGAAGACTGCTGCCTGACTGTTGAAATGTGTGATGTGACACGTGGCACGCAATCTGTTTCAACACCACTGTCTGTCTGGCTGGAGAAGACTGCTGCCTGACTGTTGAAATGTGTGATGTGCAGCTGAGGTTTAAGACACACCAACTTCCATTTGAAGCTCTGATAGCTACGTAGCTATGGTGATATCATTATCATGGAGGATTTTAAAAGACCCTTAAATTATGTATGCCTCTAAACTGCGAAGGTTCCTCCAACCAAATTAGTTATTTTACATTGCTGCTTCGAGCATAATTATCGTTTACTTCTTCTCCCATGTTGCAATTCACTAAGCACACATCCAACCCCTTAGTAGGCCTACAGTACAATATCCCCCAGCAACTTAGATACTGTACATAGCAGTGTAGCTTTAATCATGTAGGAAGTAGGAATGCTCATTAATCATTTGAGTCAACATTAGATCATATTCTCCTCATAATGCTATTTATAAACACATCACTGTAGATTCTAGCTGTAGAAAGCCCCTCCCTACCCACCACTTCCTGTGTGTGACATCACCACAGACCAGAGGTTCTAAATATTTATATCCTGCACTCTCATTGGTCCCTCAGCTATTCCATATATTCCTGATTGGACTCTCCTATTCAATCATTTCATGAATAAGTAAAAAGGAACAGTGTAGTGACTGTGACTTGTGGATCACCCCTGTGGTGCAAGTCATTCATACTTGACAAGCTTGTCACTTTAAAATATATATTTCATTTTATATGGTCCTCCTGTACCCCCAACATTATATATTTTTGTTGTAGCCCCTGACAAGCACACCTGATTCTACTTGTCTACTAATTATCAAGCCCTTGACAGGTTGAATCAAGTTTTTTTGTCCGGGCTACAACAAAAATGTGTTCTGTTGGGGGTAGACAAGGGCTGGAGTTGGGAAACACTGGTCTACACAATCTAATGAAACACTTTGACGTTATTGTAAAGCATGTACATTAATAAAGGCCCATAAACTGAATATTGGGGCGTGTCTGGGAGGTTATAAATGAAGGGAGAGCTAACTTTGACTTCTCTGAATAGATGTAGATGAATCTAAAGTGAGGGTGAAAGAGATCTATTTGATGTGTGGTTGCCTCCCCTAATGACAGCGATAAAGGGCTGTAAAACTCCTGCAGGGCCCTTGGAGCCTTCTGACAAGATTAATAGAGGGAGGAGATGAAGGTATGAAGAGGAGAGAAAAGGAGGAGAGCAATTACTGGAGCCTTATCCTGAGGGAAGCAGAGAGAGAGAGAGAGAGAGAGAGAGAGAGAGAGAGAGGGAGGGTCTGCATACTAAGAGATATGTAGCTTAACCTGCTGTCCAATCCTCCTCTCCTTTTGGCCTTCCTCTCTCTCTCTCTCTCTCTCTCCCTCCGTCTATTTCTTTACCACATGGAGACTGCCTCCAGGCAGGAAACGTACACTCCACTCTCATGTGGAGAACCAATAACTGTATAGGTGCTGTAAAGACCAGGAACCACTCGTACACATTACACACACATGCTCACAATAGAAACACCCAGCAAAGAAAGAGGGACCGGGGCCAAGCTTCCTGCTATCCAGGACCTCTATGCCAGCCAGGCGGTGTCAGAGGAAGGCCCTACAAATTGTCAAAGACTCCAGCCACCCTAGTCATAGACTGCTTCCTCTGCTACCGCACGGCAAGCGGTGCAGGAGCGCCAAGTCTAGGTCCAAGAGGCTTCTAAACAGATTCTACCCTCAAGCAATAAGACTCCTAAACACCTAATCAAATGGCTGGTAGCTGGGGTGGCAGGTAGCCTAGTGGTTAGAGAGTTGGGCCAGTAACCGAAAGGTTGCTGGATCAAATCCCTGAGCTGACAAGCTATGAATCTGTCGTTCTGCCCCTGTACAAGGCAGTTGGTCTAACGGGGACAGTGGGTTGTCATTGTAAATAAGAATTAGTTCTTAACTAACTTGCCTAGTTAAATAAAGGTTACACATGGCTACCTGGACTATTTGTATTGCCCCCTTCCCCTCTTTTACACCACTGCTACTCTCTGTTGTTATCATCTATGCATAGTCACTTTAATAACTCTACCTACATGTACATATTACCTCAACTAACCAGTGCCCCTGCACATTGACTCTGTATCGGTTGCCCCCTGTATATAGTCTCACTACTAGCAGTTATTTTACTGCTGCTCTTTAATTACTTGTTACTTTTATTTCTTATTGTTATCTGTATTTTTTTAACTGCATTGTTGTTTAGGGGCTTGTAAGTAAGCATTTCAGCTGTTGTATTCGGCGCAAGTGACTAATACAATTTGATTTGACTTGATATGCATGTTGACATAATCAATATCACAGCATGATACAGAGACACTGAGACACAGGTACATAGAGATACAGAGACACTGAGAGACAGGTACATAGAGATACAGAGACACTGAGACACAGGTACATAGAGATACAGAGACACTGAGAGACAGGTACATAGAGATACAGAGACACTGAGACACAGGTACATAGAGATACAGAGACACTGAGAGACAGGTACACTGAGACAGGTACACTGAGACACAGAGACACTGAGACACAGGTACACTGAGACACAGGTATATAGAGATATAGAGACACTGAGAGACAGGTACATAGAGACACAGAGACACTAAGACACAGGTACATAGAGACACAGAGACACAGGTACATAGAGACACAGAGACGCAGGTACATAGAGACACAGATACACTGAGACACAGGTACATAGAGACACAGAGACACTGAGACACAGGCACAAATAGACAGAGACACTGAGACACATGTACATAGAGATACAGAGACACAGAGGTGCAGGTACATGGAGACACAGAGACACTGAGACACAGGCACATAGAGATACAGAGACACTGAGAGACAGGTACACTGAGACACAGAGACACTGAGACACATGTACATAGAGATACAGAGACACAGATATGCAGGTACATAGAGACACAGAGACACTGAGACACAGGTACATAGAGATACAGAGACACTGAGAGACAGGTACACTGAGACACAGAGACACTGAGCCACAGATACATAGAGATACAGAGACACTGAGACACAGGTACATAGAGACACTAAGACACAGGTACATAGAGACACAGAGACACAGGTACGCTGAGACGCAGAGACGCAGAGACACTAAGACACAGGTACATAGAGACACAGGTACATAGAGACACAGAGACACTGAGACACAGGTACATAGAGACACAGAGACGCAGGTACATAGAGACACAGAGACACAGAGACACAGGTACATAGAGATACAGAGACACTGAGACCCAGGTACATATTGACACAGAGACACAGAGACACAGGTACATAGAGACACAGAGACACAGAGACACAGGTACATAGAGACACAGAGACACTGAGACACAGAGACACTGAGACACAGGTATATAGAGATACAGAGACACTGAGACACAGGTACATAGAGACACAGAGACACAGAGACACAGGTACATAGAGACACAGAGACACTGAGACACAGAGACACTGAGACACAGGTATATAGAGATACAGAGACACTGAGACACAGGTACATAGAGACACAGAGACACAGAGACACAGATAAAGAGAGAAACAGAAACACAATTACACTGAGACACAGGTACATAGAGACACTAAGACACAGTTCTTAACTAATAGAGTTACACAGAGACACAGGTACCTGGACGCAGAGACCCAGAGACACTAAGACACAGTTACATAGAGACACAGGTACATAGAGACACAGAGACACTGAGACACAGGTACATAGAGACACAGAGACGCAGGTACATAGAGACACAGAGACACAGAGACACAGGTACATAGAGATACAGAGACACTGAGACCCAGGTACATATTGACACAGAGACACAGAGACACAGGTACATAGAGACACAGAGACACAGAGACACAGGTACATAGAGACACAGAGACACTGAGACACAGAGACACTGAGACACAGGTATATAGAGATACAGAGACACTGAGACACAGGTACATAGAGACACAGAGACACAGAGACACAGGTACATAGAGACACAGAGACACTGAGACACAGAGACACTGAGACACAGGTATATAGAGATACAGAGACACTGAGACACAGGTACATAGAGACACAGAGACACAGAGACACAGATAAAGAGAGAAACAGAAACACAATTACACAGATACACAGGTACATAGAGACACAGAGACACAGGTACATATAGACACAGAGACACAGGTACATAGAGACACAGACACAGATAAAGAGAGAAACACAAAACAGATACACAACATAGAGATATACATAGATACACTAAGACACAGGTACATAGAGACACAGAGACACAGGTACATAGAGACACAGAGACACTAAGACACAGGTACATAGAGACACAGAGACAAAGGTACGCTGAGACGCAGAGACGCAGAGACACTAAGACACAGGTACATAGAGACACAGATACACAGGTACATAGAGACACAGAGACACTAAGACACAGGTACATAGAGACACAGAGACACAGGTACATAGAGACACAGAGACACTGAGACACAGGTACATAGAGACACAGAGACGCAGGTACATAGAGACACAGATACACTGAGACACAGGTACATAGAGACACAGAGACACTGAGACACAGGCACAAAGAGACAGAGACACTGAGACACATGTACATAGAGATACAGAGACACAGAGGTGCAGGTACATGGAGACACAGAGACACTGAGACACAGGCACATAGAGATACAGAGACACTGAGAGACAGGTACACTGAGACACTGAGACACATGTACATAGAGATACAGAGACACAGATATGCAGGTACATAGAGACACAGAGACACTGAGGCACAGGTACATAGAGATACAGAGACACTGAGAGACAGGTACACTGAGACACAGAGACACTGAGCCACAGGTACATAGAGATACAGAGACACTGAGACACAGGTACATAGAGACACTAAGACACAGGTACATAGAGACACAGAGACACAGGTACGCTGAGACGCAGAGACGCAGAGACACTAAGACACAGGTACATAGAGACACAGGTACATAGAGACACAGAGACACTGAGACACAGGTACATAGAGACACAGAGACGCAGGTACATAGAGACACAGAGACACTAAGACACAGGTACATAGAGACACAGAGACGCAGGTACATAGAGACACAGAGACACGGGTACATAGAGACACAGAGACACAGGTACATAGAGATACAGAGACACTGAGACCCAGGTACATATTGACACAGAGACACAGAGACACAGGTACATAGAGACACAGAGACACAGAGACACAGGTACATAGAGACACAGAGACACTGAGACACTGAGACACAGGTATATATAGATACAGAGACACTGAGACACAGGTACATAGAGACACAGAGACACAGAGACACAGGTACATAGAGACACAGAGACACTGAGACACAGAGACACTGAGACACAGGTATATAGAGATACAGAGACACTGAGACACAGGTACATAGAGACACAGAGAAACAGAGACACAGATAAAGAGAGAAACAGAAACACAATTACACAGATACACAGGTACATAGAGACACAGAGACACAGGTACATATAGACACAGAGACACAGGTACATAGAGACACAGAGACACAGATAAAGAGAGAAACAGAAACACAATTACACAGATACACAGGTACATAGAGACACAGAGACACAGGTACATACATACACTAAGACACAGGTACATAGAGACACAGAGACACAGGTACATAGATACACTAAGACACAGGTACATACATACACTAAGACACAGGTACATAGAGATACAGAGACACGGGTACATAGAGACACAGAGACACAGGTACATAGATACACTAAGACACAGGTACATAGAGACACAGAGACACAGGTACATAGAGACACAGGCACATAGAGATACAGAGACACAGGTACATAGAGACACAGAGACACAGGTATATAGATACACTAAGACACAGGTACATAGAGACACAGAGACAAAGGTACATAGAGACACAGGTACATAGAGGCACAGAGACACAGGTACATAGATACACTAAGACACAGGTACATAGAGACACAGAGACAAAGGTACATATATACACTAAGACACAGGTACATAGAGATACAGAGACACAGGTACATAGAGACACTAAGACACAGGTACATAGAGACACAGATACACTGAGCCAGAGGTACATAGAGACACTAAGACACAGGTACATAGAGACACAGGTACACAGAGACACTGATACACAGGTACATAGAGACACAGGTACATAGAGACACAGACACAGGTACATAGAGTCACAGACACAGGTACATAGAGACACAGACACAGGTACATAGAGTCACAGACACAGGTACATAGAGTCACAGACACAGGTACATAGAGATACAGAGGCACTAAAACACAGGTATATAGAGGAGAAGTCGATTAATGGCCGATTAATTAGGGACGATTTCAAGTTTTCATAACAATCGGAAATCTGTATTTTTGGACACCGATTTGGCAGTTTATTTTTTTTACACCTTTATTTAACCAGGCAAGTCAGTTAAGAACACATTCTTGTTTTCAATGACGGCCTGGGAACAGTGGGTTAACTGCCTGTTCAGGGGCAGAACAACTGATTTTTACCTTGTCAGCTTGGGGATTCGTTTTTGCAACCTTCCGTTTACTAGTCCAACGCTCTAACCACCTGCCTTACATTGCACTCCACGAGGAGCCTGTATGGCAGGCTGACTACCTGTTACGCGAGGGCAGCAAGAAGCCAAGGTAAGTTGCTAGCTAGCATTAATCTTATCTTATAAAAAATCAATCTTAACATAATCACTAGTTAACTACACATGGTTAATATTATTAGTTTATCTAGCGTGTCCTGCGTTGCATGTAATCAATGCGGTTCCTGTTAATTTCTCATCGATTCACAGACTACTTCGCCAAACGGGTGATGATTTAACACTGTCGTTGCACCAAACCGAACCATAAACATCAATGCCTTTCTTTAAAATCAATACACAAGTATATATTTTAAACCTGCATATTTAGTTAATATTGCCTGCTAACATGAATTTCTTATAATTAGGGAAATTGTGTCACTTCTCTTGCGTTCTGTGCACGCAGTCAGGGTATATGCAGCAGTTTGGGCCGCATGGCTCATTGCGAACTGGGTGAAGTCCATTTATTCTTACAAAGACTGTAATTAATATGCCAGAATTGTACATAATTATGACATAACATTGAAGCTTGTACAATGTAACAGCAATATTTAGACTGATGGATGCCACCCGTTTGATAAAATACGGAACAGTTCCGCATTTCACTGAAAGAATAAACGTTTTTTTTTCTAAATGATAGTTTCCGGATTCGACCATATCAATGATCAAAGGCTTGTACTTCTGTGTGTTATTATGTTATAATTAAGTCTATGATTTGATATTTGATAGAGCAGTCTGACTGAGTGGTGGTAGGCAGCAGCAGGCTCGTAAGCATTCATTCAAACATCACTTTCGTGCGTTTGCCAGCAGCTCCTCGCTGTGCTTCGAGCATTGAGCTGTTTATGACTTCAAGCCTATCAACTCCAGCGATTAGGCTGGTGTAACCGATGTGAAATGGAAAGCTAGTTAGCGGGGTGCGCGCTAATAGCGTTTCAAATCGGTGACGTCACTCGGTCTGAGTCTTGGAGTAGTTGTTCCCCTTGCTCTGCATTACCATACATCCCTGTTGTTACCATACATCCCTGTTGTTACCATACATCCCTGTTGTTACCATACGTCCCTGTTGTTACCATACATCACTGTTGTTACCATACATCCCAGTTGTTACCATACATCCCTGTTGTTACCATACATCCCTGTTGTTACCATACGTCCCTGTTGTTACCATACGTCCCTGTTGTTACCATACGTCCCTGTTGTTACCATACATCCCTGTTGTTACCATACATCCCTGTTATTACCATACATCCCTGTTGTTACCATACATCCCTGTTGTTACCATACATCCCTGTTGTTACCATACATCCCTGTTGTTACCATACATCCCTGTTGTTACCATACATACCGGTTGTTACCATACGTCCCTGATGTTACCATACATCCCTGTTGTTACCATACTTCCTGTTGTTACCATACATCCCTGTTGTTACCATACGTCCCTGTTGTTACCATACGTCCCTGTTGTTACCATACGTCCCTGTTGTTACCATACGTCCCTGTTGTTACCATACATCCCTGTTATTACCATCCGTCCCTGTTGTTACCATACGTCCCTGTTGTTACCATACACCCCTGTTATTACCATACATCCCCGTTGTTACCATACATCCCTGTTGTTACCATACATCCCTGTTGTTACCATACGTCCCTGTTGTTACCATACATCCCTGTTATTACCATACGTCCCTGTTGTTACCATACATCCCTGTTGTAACCATACATCCCTGTTGTTACCATACATCCCTGTTGTTACCATACATCCCTGTTGTTACCATACGTCCCTGTTGTTACCATACGTCCCTGTTGTTACCATACATCCCTGTTGTTACCATACATCCCTGCTGTTACCATACATCCCTGTTGTTACCATACATCCCTGTTGTTACCATACATCCCTGTTGTTACCATACGTCCCTGTTGTTACCATACATCCCTGTTGTTACCATACGTCCCTGTTGTTACCATACATCCCTGTTGTTACCATACGTCCCTGTTGTTGCAGTACCAGTCAAAAGTATGGACACACCTACTTATTTTTTGTACTTCTTTCTACATTGTAGAATAGTTGTGAAGACATCAAAACTATGAAATAACACCTATGGAATCATGTAGTAACCAAAATATTTTTAAACAAATCAAAATATATTTGATATTTTATATTCTTCAAAGTAGTCACCCTTTATCTTGATGATAGCTTTGCAAACTCTTGACATTCTCTCAACCAGCTTTATGAGCGAGTCACCTTGGTCACAGACCTAATTACACATTTATATGGTGGCAACACACATTATAAAACATGAAAAGACCTGGTTCAAAAGCAATCCATAGTAATAAACTATGGCAGGAAAACACGATCTACATGTAAAGGAATAGTGAGGCAGCAGACACACCCCTTCAGAAGAAAGTACTCATTAGAATGGGCCATGTAACCATAGCCACAGACACCTCTCTATCCTTCCACCTGCAGTTCAGTTTGATTGTCTTTTATCAAATGAACATATGGATTGATACTGTACAGGTGCACTGTTAGTGTCTACATTAACACACATGCTAAAAGTTATCAAGATGCAACATACATGCACACACCATTGCCTACGAGAAAATAGGGAAGACATACTGTATACATGCACTGTGCACTGTAAATTAACATCTGTTATCTGCTTCACTGTTATCTGATGGAAGAAGTCAATGAAACCATGATTATCTGATTCACTGTTATCTGATTCACTGTTGTCTGATTCACTGTTATCTGACTCACTGTTATCTGACTCACTGTTATCTGATGGGAGAAGTCAATGAACATGATTATCTGATTCACTGTTATCTGATTCACTGTTGTCTGATTCACTGTTATCTGACTCACTGTTATCTGACTCACTGTTATCTGATGGGAGAAGTCAATGAACATGATTATCTGATTCACTGTTATCTGATTCACTGTTATCTGATTCACTGTTATCTGACTCACTGTTATCTGTTGGGAGAAGTCAATGAAACCATGATTATCTGATTCACTGTTATCCGACTCACTGTTATCTGACTCACTGTTATCTGTTGGGAGAAGTCATTGAAACCATTATTATCTGATTCACTGTTATCTGACTCACTGTTATCTGTTGGGAGAAGTCAATGAAACCATGATTATCTGATTCACTGTTATCTGATTCACTGTTATCTGTTGGGAGAAATCAATGAAACCATGATTATCTGATTCACTGTTATCTGACTCACTGTTATCTGTTGGGAGAAGTCAATGAAACCATGATTATCTGATTCACTGTTATCTGACTCACTGTTATCTGTTGGGAGAAGTAAATGAAACCATGATTATCTGATTCACTGTTATCTGACTCACTGTTATCTGTTGGGAGAAGTAAATGAAACCATGATTATCTGATTCACTGTTATCTGACTCACTGTTATCTGACTCACTGTTATCTGACTCACTGTTATCTGTTGGGAGAAGTCAATGAAACCATGATTATCTGATTCACTGTTATCTGATTCACTGTTGTCTGATTCACTGTTATCTGACTCACTGTTATCTGATTCACTGCTATCTGACTCACTGTTATCTGATGGGAGAAGTCAATGAAACCATGATTATCTGACTCAATGTTATCTGATTCACTGTTATCTGATTCACTGTTATCTGACTCACTGTTGTCTGATTCACTGTTATCTGACTCACTGCTGTCTGATTCACTGTTATCTGACTCACTGTTATCTGATTCACTGCTATCTGACTCACTAGTATCTGATTCACTGTTATCTGATTCACTGCTATCTGACTTACTGTTATCTGTTGACTGTTATCTGATTCACTGCTATCTGACTTACTGTTATCTGTTGGGAGAAGTCAATGAAACCATGATTATCTGATTCACTGTTATCTGACTCACTGTTATCTGATTCACTACTATCTGACTCACTGTTATCTGTTGGGAGAAGTCAATGAAACCGTGATAAATAGAAGAGAGATGCTTCATACCATACAATCTGTCTTGTTTTAATAAAATACATATCAGTAGCATAAGATGCACAGGTCAGTGATTGTAATCATGGGGGAATGACTGAAACACATCCAAACAGTTGTTGCACACTTGGATAATTACTCAAATCACAATCAGATCAGTTATCCCATTGGCTGAAGATTGTTTTATATGAGACACACAGCTGTGTTGACTTCCCATGTTACCTGTTTCAGTTGTCAATAGCCTTGGTTAAGTGTCTTGCTTAGGGCACGACAGCACTTTGCCCGTCTGGACTTTAGACTTACACTGTCAATTGGCCACAATTCCATTTCAATTCTCTGACCATTACATAAATGCATTGACATTGTCATCTTCCTCTGCGATGTATTTGCATTTCTTCTATGTCTTATATCTTGCTCTATTTTCAAACCATTTGAGACCCAAAATGTAGTCACTTGTCCATAATTTCATTTCAATTCTCAGACCATTACAGCAATACCATTTGTCCTCTCAGCAATCCTCTTCATACAGTAACATCTGTCCTCTCACGTTCATGTTCTTCCATGTGAAACTATTTCAATTTCTATGTCTTACATCTCATACTATTTAAACTCAATTTCATCTCAATTCTCAGATCATTACAGAAATATAGTTTTCCTTTCAGTTCTTGCGTTCTTACTATTCTATGAATCTATTTACATGAATTGTCTATATTAGTCCAGGCAATATGTGAGATTTTAAACTTGCTCTCTTTTATCCTTTTGACACACAAACAGTCCAGTAACAAGCAGCACTAATCATTTTCTCCTGCTGAACTTCAGATACTGTGTAAGGGCAGCAGGGACTTCTATAAATATCAAGAACAGACATGAATATTAAACCAGGAACTCTCTCTCGCTCTCCTCCCCCCTCCCCCCATCCCCCTCTACATATCTCTTCACCTCTCCTTCTCTCTTGCTCTCTTTATCCCTCTCCCCCCTCCCTCCCTCCCCTCCATCCCCCTCTACATATCTCTCTTCATCTCTCCATCTCTCTCGCTCTCTTTATCCCCCCCCCGCCCTCCCTCCCCCTCCCTCCCTGACCAGCCAACTAGCTCCACTGCACTCCAGTCAACCTACTTAAAATAGTGGTGCGTCCTCGAAACACGAAGTCTGTTAAGAGACACTGCAAGTAGATGAAAGCAGGGCATGATAGTGTGGATCCTTCAGCTCATCAAACTGGAGGTGTATCACGACACAGAGACACCAGCTCCGAGGAAGAACAAGCCAGCCGCCCCCTGTATGTCTGACACCTTCTACTTGTACTGTAATTAGAATTGCCTTCTAATTAACGACTCCTCCACATGCCCCACATTCAGTCAATAGGAATGTACAGTGTATACATGACATAATCTATATTCCCTTGTTCAGACTCCTGCAGTAGACTGTGATGACACATCCTCAAGAAACACTACTGCGTTTAGCGGTTAGCTGGTTGTTACCACCTCTTTGGTAACACGATCAAGATCGATTAGAATCATGTTTTTCCATTCTAGAGTGGTATTTCTGAGTCAATTCCAAAGCCTGGTCACATATCACATCCTGTGGAATCTCAGATATCCACTTTGACCACAAGAACAAAACACAAACAAACATTTTTTCTCTAACAGAAAAGCTCTGTCTGTCTAGGAAGCAACAGATTCTGTTTGATCAAATTGCAGAAAGACAGCAAGCACTCTAAAATACTTGCCATGCATAATAAAAGAAAGATCATTTAAGCTGATAAAATCTGTGGCTGGACGAGCCGACACCTGAGAATGAAAAGATGATGAAGACATACGATGAAGACATAATGATGAAGACATAAGATGAAGACATAATGATGAAGACATACGATGAAGACAATGATGAAGACATAATGATGAAGACATATGATGAAGACATAGTGATGAAGACATATGATGAGGACGTGATGAAGACATATAGTGAAGACATATAATGAAGATATGATGAGGACATTATGATGAAGACATACAGTGCCTTGCGAAAGTATTCGGCCCCCTTGAACTTTGCGACCTTTTGCCACATTTCAGGCTTCAAACATAAAGATATAAAACTGTATTTTTTTGTGAAGAATCAACACAATCATGAAGTGGAATGACATTTATTGGATATTTCAAACTTTTTTAACAAATCAAAAACTGAAAAATTGGGCGTGCAAAATTATTCAGCCCCTTTACTTTCAGTGCAGCAAACTCTCTCCAGAAGTTCAGTGAGGATCTCTGAATGATCCAATGTTGACCTAAATGACTAATGATGATAAATACAATCCACCTGTGTGTAATCAAGTCTCCGTATAAATGCACCTGCACTGTGATAGTCTCAGAGGTCCGTTAAAAGCGCAGAGAGCATCATGAAGAACAAGGAACACACCAGGCAGGTCCGAGATACTGTTGTGAAGAAGTTGAAAGCCGGATTTGGATACAAAAAGATTTCCCAAGCTTTAAATATCCCAAGGAGCACTGTGCAAGCGATAATATTGAAATGGAAGGAGTATCAGACCACTGCAAATCTACCAAGACCTGGCCGTCCCTCTAAACATTCAGCTCATACAAGGAGAAGACTGATCAGAGATGCAGCCAAGAGGCCCATGATCACTCTGGATGAACTGCAGAGATCTACAGCTGAGGTGGGAGACTCTGTCCATAGGACAACAATCAGTCGTATATTGCTCAAATCGGGCCTTTATGGAAGAGTGGCAAGAAGAAAGCCATTTCTTAAAGATATACATAAAAAGTGTTGTTTAAAGTTTGCCACAAGCCACCTGGGAGACACACCAAACATGTGGAAGAAGGTGCTCTGGTCAGATGAAACCAAAATTGAACTTTTTGGCAACAATGCAACACAGCTCATCACCCTGAACACACCATCCCCACTGTCAAACATGGTGGTGGCAGCATCATGGTTTGGGCCTGCTTTTCTTCAGCAGGGACAGGGAAGATGGTTCAAATTGATGGGAAGATGGATGGAGCCAAATACAGGACCATTCTGGAAGAAAACCTGATGGAGTCTGCAAAAGACCTGAGACTGGGACGGAGATTTGTCTTCCAACAAGACAATGATCCAAAACATAAAGCAAAATCTACAATGGAATGGTTCAAAAATAAACATATCCAGGTGTTAGAATGGCCAAGTCAAAGTCCAGACCTGAATCCAATCGAGAATCTGTGGAAAGAGCTGAAAACTGCTGTTCACAAATGCTCTCCATCCAACCTCACTGAGCTCGAGCTGTTTTGCAAGGACGAATGGGAAAATATTTCAGTCTCACGCCCAATTTTTCAGTTTTTGATTTGTTAAAAAAGTTTGAAATATCCAATAAATGTCGTTCCACTTCATGATTGTGTCCCACTTGTTGATTCTTCACAAAAAAATACAGTTTTATATCTTTATGTTTGAAGCCTGAAATGTGGCAAAAGTTCAAGGGGGCCGAATACTTTCGCAAGGCACTGTATAGTGAAGACATACGATGAAGACATATAATGAAAACATAATGAAGACATGATGAAGACATATAATGAAGACATGATGAAGACGTGATGAAGATATATAGTGAAGACATACGATGAACACATAATGAAGACATAATGAAGACATACGATGAAGACATAATGAAGACATAATGAAGACACATAATGAAGACACATAATGAAGACACATGATGAAGACATAATGAAGACATATAATGAAGACATAATGAAGACATATAATGAAGACATATAATGAAGACATGGTGAAGACATGAAGACATAATGAAGACATAATGAAGACATATAATGAAGACATATAATGAAGACATATAATGAAGACATATAATGAAGACATGATGAAGACATAATGAAGACATGATGAAGTCATAATGAAGACATGATGAAGACATAATGAAGACATGATGAAGACATAATGAAGACATGATGAAGACATATAATGAAGACATGATGAAGACATGATGAAGACATAATGAAGACATGATGAAGACATAATGAAGACATAATGAAGACATGATGAAGACATAATGAAAACATAATGAAGACATATGATGAAGACATAATGAAGACACAATGAAGCCATGATGAAGACATGATGAAGACATAATAAAGACATAATGTAGACACATAATGAAGACATATAATGAAGACATATAATGAAGACATATGATGAAGACATGATGAAGACATGATTAAGTCATAATGAAGACATGATGAAGACATGATGAAGACATGATGAAGACATATAATGAAGACATGATGAAGACATATAATGAAGACATAATGAAGACATAATGAAGACATGATGAAGACATATAATGAAGACCTATAATGAAGACATAATGAAGACATAATGAAGACATATAATGAAGACATGATGAAGACATATAATGAAGACATATAATGAAGACATAATGAAGACATAATGAAGACATGATGAAGACATTGTGAAGACATGATGAAGACATAATGAAGACATAATGAAGACATATAATGAAGACATATAATGAAGACATGATGAAGACATGATGAAGACATAATGAAGACATGATGAAGACATATAATGAAGACATGATGAAGACATAATGAAGACATGATGAAGACATAATGAAGACATGATGAAGACATAATGAAGGCATGATGAAGACATAATGAAGACATGATTAAGACATATAATGAAGACATGATCAAGACATGATGAAGACATAATGATGAAGACATATGATGAAGACATGATGAAGACATGATGAAGACATAATGAAGACATGATGAAGACATGATGAAGACATGGTGAAGACATGATGAAGACATAAATAAGACATAATGAAGACATATAATGAAGACATATAATGAAGACATAATGAAGACATGATGAAGACATAATGAAGGCATGATGAAGACATAATGAAGACATGATGAAGACATATAATGAAGACATGATCAAGACATGATGAAGACCTATGATGAAGACATATAATGAAGACATATAATGAAGACATATGATGAAGACATGAAGAAGACATGATGAAGACATAATGAAGACATGATGAAGATATAATGAAGACATAATGAAGCCATGATGAAGACATGATGAAGACATAATAAAGACATAATGAAGACATATAATGAAGACATATAATGAAGACATAATGATGAAGAGATAAGATGAAGACATGATGAAGACATGAAGAAGACATAATGAAGACATAATGAAGACATGATGAAGACTATGATGAAGACATAATGAAGACATATAATGAAGACATAATGATGAAGACATATGATGAAGACATGATGAAGACATGATGAAGACATAATGAAGACATAATGAAGACATGATGAAGACATGAAGACATAATGAAGACATGATGAAGACATGATGAAGACATGATGAAGACATGATGAAGACATATAATGAAGGCATATAATGAAGACATATAATGAAGACATATAATGAAGACATATAATGAAGACATATGATGAAGACATGATGAAGACATGATTAAGTCATAATGAAGTCATAATGAAGACATGATGAAGACATGATGAAGACATATAATGAAGACATGATGAAGACATATAATGAAGACCTATAATGAAGACATAATGAAGACATAAAGAAGACATATAATGAAGACATGATGAAGACATGATGAAGACATAATGAAGACATGATGAAGACATATAATGAAGACATATAATGAAGACATATGATGAAGACATGAAGAAGACATGATGAAGACATAATGAAGATATGATGAAGATATAATGAAGACATAATGAAGACATGATGAAGACATAATGAAGACATGATGAAGACATGATGAAGACATAATGAAGACATGATGAAGACATATAATGAAGACATGATCAAGACATGATGAAGACCTATGATGAAGACATAATGAAGACATATAATGAAGACATATGATGAAGACATGAAGAAGACATGATGAAGACATAATGAAGACATGATGAAGATATAATGAAGACATAATGAAGACATGATGAAGACATAATGAAAACATAATGAAGACATTTAATGAAGACATAATGAAGCCATGATGAAGACATGATGAAGACATAATAAAGACATAATGAAGACGTATAATGAAGACATATAATGAAGACATATAATGAAGACATAATGATGAAGAGATAAGATGAAGACATGATGAAGACATGAAGAAGACATAATGAAGACATAATGAAGACATGATGAAGACTATGATGAAGACATAATGAAGACATATAATGAAGACATAATGATGAAGACATATGATGAAGACATGATGAAGACATGATGAAGACATAATGAAGACATAATGAAGACATGATGAAGACATGAAGACATAATGAAGAAATGATGAAGACATGATGAAGACATGATGAAGACATATAATGAAGGCATATAATGAAGACATGATGAAGACATGATGAAGACATATAATGAAGACATATAATGAAGACATGATGAAGACATGATGAAGTCATAATGAAGACATGATGAAGACATGATGAAGACATAATGAAGACATGATGAAGACATGATGAAGACATATAATGAAGACATAATGATGAAGACATAATGATGAAGACATATGATGAAGACATGATGAAGACATGATGAAGACATAATGAAGACATAATGAAGACATGATGAAGACATGATGAAGACATGATGAAGACATGATGAAGACATGATGAAGACATATAATGAAGGCATATAATGAAGACATGATGAAGACATGATGAAGACATATAATGAAGACATATAATGAAGACATGATGAAGACATGATGAAGTCATAATGAAGACATGATGAAGACATGATGAAGACATGATGAAGACATAATGAAGACATAATGAAGACATGATGAAGATGAAGACATGATGAAGACATAATGAAGACATGATTAAGACATATAATGAAGACATGATCAAGACATGATGAAGACCTATGATGAAGACATATAATGAAGACATATAATGAAGACATATGATGAAGACATGAAGAAGACATGATGAAGACATAATGAAGACATAATGAAGACATGATGAAAACATAATGAAGACATTTAATGAAGAATGAAGACATGATGAAGACATGATGAAGACATAATAAAGACATAATGAAGACATAATGAAGACATATAATGAAGACATGATGAAGACATGATGAAGACATATAATGAAGACATATGAAGACATGATGAAGACTATGATGAAGACATAATGAAGACATAATGAAGACATGAAGACATGATGAAGACATGATGAAGACATAATGAAGACATAATGAAGACATGATGAAGACATGCATAATGAAGACATGATGAAGACATGATGAAGATGAAGAACATATAATGAAGACATGATGAAGATGAAGACATATAATGAAGACATGATGAAGACATGTCATAATGAAGACATGATAATGATGAAGACATAATGAAGACATGAAGACATGATGAAGACATAATGAAGACATATGATGAAGACATATGATGAAGACATGATGAAGACATGATGAAGACATAATGAAGACATAATGAAGACATAATGAAGACATGATGAAGACATGATATGATGAAGACATATAATGCATATAATGAAGACATGATGAAGACATAATGAAGACATATAATGAAGACATATAATGAAGATGATGAAGACATAATGAAGACATGATGAAGACATGATTAAGACATATAATGAAGACATGATGAAGACATATGATGAAGACATATAATGAAGACATATAATGAAGACATATGATGAAGACATGAAGAAGACATGATGAAGACATAATGAAGACATGATGAAGACATGATGAAGACATGGTGAAGACATAATGAAAACATAATGAAGACATAATGAAGACATATAATGAAGACATATAATGAAGACATCATGAAGACATGATGAAAACATAATGAAGGCATGATGAAGACATAATGAAGACATGATGAAGACATGATGAAGACCTATGATGAAGACATATAATGAAGACATATAATGAAGACATATGATGAAGACATGAAGAAGACATGATGAAGACATAATGAAGACATGATGAAGATATAATGAAGACATAATGAAGACATGATGAAGACATAATGAAAACATAATGAAGACATATGATGAAGACATAATGAAGACATAATGAAGCCATGATGAAGACATGATGAAGACATAATAAAGACATAATGAAGACATATAATGAAGACATATAATGAAGACATATAATGAAGACATAATGCTGAAGAGATAAGATGAAGACATGATGAAGACATGAAGAAGACATAATGAAGACATAATGAAGACATGATGAAGACTATGATGAAGACATAATGAAGACATATAATGAAGACATAATGATGAAGACATATGATGAAGACATGATGAAGACATAATGAAGACATGATGAAGACATGAAGACATAATGAAGACATGATGAAGACATGATGAAGACATATAATGAAGGCATATAATGAAGACATGATGAAGACATGATGAAGACATAATGAAGACATAATGAAGACATGATGAAGACATATAATGAAGACATATAATGAAGACATGATGAAGACATGATGAAGACATAATGAAGACATATAATGAAGACATGATGAAGACATGATGAAGTCATAATGAAGACATGATGAAGACATAATGAAGACATGATGAAGACATGATGAAGACATAATGAAGACATGATGAAGACATAATGAAGACATATAATGAAGACATGATGAAGACATGATGAAGTCATAATGAAGACATGATGAAGACATAATGAAGACATGATGAAGACATGATGAAGACATAATGAAGACATGATGAAGACATAATGAAGACATATAATGAAGACATGATGAAGACATGATGAAGTCATAATGAAGTCATAATGAAGACATATAATGAAGACATATAATGAAGACATGATGAAGACATGATGAAGACATGATGAAGACATAATGAAGACATGATCAAGACATATAATGAAGACATATAATGAAGACATAATGAAGACATATAATGAAGACATGATGAAGACATGATTAAGTCATAATGAAGACATGATGAAGACATGATGAAGACATGATGAAGACATAATAAAGACATAATGAAGACATATAATGAAGACATATAATGAAGACATATAATGAAGACATAATGATGAAGAGATAAGATGAAGACATGATGAAGACATGAAGAAGACATAATGAAGACATAATGAAGACATGATGAAGACTATGATGAAGACATAATGAAGACATATAATGAAGACATAATGATGAAGAGATATGATGAATACATGATGAAGACATGATGAAGACATAATAAAGACATAATGAAGACATATAATGAAGACATATAATGAAGACATATAATGAAGACATAATGATGAAGAGATAAGATGAAGACATGATGAAGACATGAAGAAGACATAATGAAGACATAATGAAGACATGATGAAGACTATGATGAAGACATAATGAAGACATATAATGAAGACATAATGATGAAGACATATGATGAAGACATGATGAAGACATGATGAAGACATAATGAAGACATGATGAAGACATGAAGACATAATGAAGACATGATGAAGACATGATGAAGACATATAATGAAGACATGATGAAGACATAATGAAGACATATAATGAAGACATATAATGAAGACATGATGAAGACATAATGAAGACATAATGAAGACATGATGAAGACATATAATGAAGATATGATGAAGACATAATGAAGACATAATGAAGACATATGATGAAGACATAATGAAGACAAAATGAAGACATATAATGAAGACATGATGAAGACATAAAGATGAAGACATATGATGAAGACATACAATGAAGACATATAATGAAGACATGATGAAGACATATAATGAAGACATATGATGAAGACATGATGAAGACATATAAATTCCGATTAGAAGAGCTTGACTCGTGTTTGTGCAGACTGACTGCACTCTGAAGTTGATTTGTGGCAACAAGTATTTTCTAAGACAAAAAAAAATCCATACTGTGGAGTATGGAAGAAGTTTCCAGCAGACACTGATATACCGTCGGTTTTGCGGGTTCACCCTAAAGGTCATGATAGAGGGCAAGATAGAGGGCAAGCTCTAAGTTAATCAGTGCCTAAGGGCAACTTCTACCCACAGCAGTAGGTTTGCACTTGGCACACACACACTTCAGGGACCTCTATGGCCTCGGGTGAGGAAGTCAGGACAGGGATCACACTGCACTCAAAACAAAACCAGCAGGATGACAACCATTATGAACAGATCTCTCCCTCCCTCCCTCCCTCCCTCCCTCCCTCCCTCCCTCCCTCCCTCCCCCTCCCTCCCTCCCTCCCTCCCTCCCTCCCTCCCTCCCTCCCTCCCTCCCTCCCTCCCTCCCTCCCTCCCTCCCTCCCTCCCATTTCTCCATCCCTCCCTCCCTCCCTCCCTCTCCCATCTCTCCCCTCCCTCCCTCTTCCGGCCACATCTCCATAGGGGAAAGAACATATGAGACAACACTCGTGCCAACACTTACAGTAGGCCAAGCTGTATGCTTCTGAATCTGAACCACCAGCACTTACAGCATCCCCAAGGAACCCCATGCACCATCCATTTCCCCGACAGAGATAGTACAGAAACCACAGAGAGAATAGAGAGCATGTTATCACTTCCAGCCCACCAGGCATAGTAACCCCCCCAAAATGTACCACACACACATTAAAGACTAATTGCTTTTTGACTTAGAGTTGGCAATTGTTGAGCGGAACTGCACTGTGTTGATCTGATTTTAGATGTAGTCATCATCCATAGACACTTTAGGCCACATTGATAATTTAATAAAATGCTGAGGAAGCGCCTATCAAACTGGCTGTCATTGGTTAATAGGCATTCCACAATGAAGACAATCAATCATTTGCACTTTCAAATAGTACAGTATGTACCAGGTGCCATTGCAATGCCTGGGGTGACAACATAATAAACAGACAACCAAGCAGACAGGCAGAGAGACAGACAGTCAGCAGACAAGCAGCAGACAAGCAGCAGACAGGCAGAAAGCAGACAGGCAGAAAGCAGACAGGCAGACAGACAGCAGACACGTAGCAGACAGACATATAGCAGACAGACAGGGAGGCAGCAGACAGACGGACAGCAGACAGACAGGGAGGCAGCAGAGAGGCGGACAGCAGACTGGCAGACAGGCAAACAGACAGCAAACAGGCACGCAGACGAAGTACTCCAACCAAGTACTCAGTGTCCAAATCCCTAAAGCAGTCATCAGACAGGTAGCAGACAGGCAGCAGACAGGCAAAAAACAGACAGGAAGCAGACAGGCAGACAGGGAGGTAGCAGACAGACAGACAGACAGACTGGAAGGCGGCAGATAGGCAGATAGCAGACAGACTGGCAGGCAGCAGACAGGCAAAAAGCAGACAGGAAGCAGACAGGCAGATAGCAGACAGACTGGCAGGCAGCAGACAGGTGGCAGACAGGCAGAAAGGCAGACAGACAGACAGACAGACAGACAGTAGACAGGCAATCAAACAAACAGACAGGCAAGCAGACAGGCAAGCAGACAGGCAGACAGACATCAGACAGCAGACAGGCAGACATCAGACAGGCAGACAGGCAGACAGGCAGACAGGCAGACAGGCAGACAGGCAGGCAGGCAGACAGCAAACAGGCAGGCAAAAGGACAGCAGACAGGCAGGCAGGTAGACAGCTTTATTTGACTCTTTGCAAACTGGAATCCATACATCCTGAGACTGCATTCATTGTAGCTGGGGATTTTAACAAGGCTAATCTGAAAACAAGACTCCCTAAATTGTATCAGCATATCGATTGCGCCACCAGGGCTGGCAAAACCTTGGATCATTGTTATTCTAACTTCCGCGACGCATATAAGGCCCTGCACCGCCCTCCTTTCGGAAAAGCTGACCACAACTCCATTTTGCTGATCCCTGCCTACAGACAGAAACTAAAACAAGAAGCTCCCACGCTGAGGTCTGTCCAACGCTGGTCCGACCAAGCTGATTCCACACTCCAAGACTGCTTCCATCACGTGGACTGGGACATGTTTCATATTGCGTCAGACAACAACATTGACAAATACGCTGATTCGGTGTGCGAGTTCATTAGAACGTGCGTTGAAGATGTCGTTCCCATAGCAACGATTAAAACATTCCCTAACCAGAAACCGTGGATTGATGGCAGCATTCGCGTGAAACTGAAAGCGCGAACCACTGCTTTTAATCAGGGCAAGGTGACTGGTAACATGACCGAATACAAACACTGCAGCTATTCCCTCCGCAAGGCTATCAAACAAGCTAAGCGTCAGTATAGAGACAAAGTAGAATCTCAATTCAACGGCTCAGACACAAGAGGTATGTGGCAGGGTCTACAGTCAATCACGGACTACAAGAAGAAAACCAGCCCAGTCACGGACTAAAATGTCTTGCTCCCAGGCAGACTAAATAACTTTTTTGCCCGCTTTGAGGACAATACAGTGCCACTGACACGGCCTGCAACGAAAACATGCGGTCTCTCCTTCACTGCAGCCGAGGTGAGTAAAACATTTCAACGTGTTAACCCTCGCAAGGCTGCAGGCCCAGACGGCATCCCCAGCCGCGCCCTCAGAGCATGCGCAGACCAGCTGGCTGGTGTGTTTACGGACATATTCAATCAATCCCTATACCAGTCTGCTGTTCCCACATGCTTCAAGAGGGCCACCATTGTTCCTTTTCCCATAAAGCTAAGGTAACTGAGCTAAACGACTACCGCCCCGTAGCACTTACTTCCGTCATTATGAAGTGCTTTGAGAGACTAGTCAAGGACCATATCACCTCCACCCTACCTGACACCCTAGACCCACTCCAATTTGCGTACCGCCCAAATAGGTCCACAGACGACGCAATCTCAACCACACTGCACACTGCCCTAACCTATCTGGACAAGAGGAATACCTATGTGAGAATGCAGTTCATCGACTACAGCTCGGCATTTAACACCATAGTACCCTCCAAGCTCGTCATCAAGCTCGAGACCCTGGGTCTCGACCCCGCCCTGTGCAACTGGGTACTGGACTTCCTGACGGGCCGCCCCCAGGTGGTGAGGGTAGGCAACAACATCTCCACCCCGCTGATCTTCAACACTGGGGCCCCACAAGGGTGCGTTCTGAGCCCTCTCCTGTACTCCCTGTTCACCCACGACTGCGCGGCCACGCACGCCTCCAACTCAATCATCAAGTTTGCGGACGACACAACAGTGGTAGGCTTGATTACCAACAACGACGAGACGGCCTACAGGGAGGAGGTGAGGGCCCTCGGAGTGTGGTGTCAGGACAATAACCTCACACTCAACGTCAACAAAACTAAGGAGATGATTGTGGACTTCAGGAAACAGCAGAGGGAACACCCCCCTATCTACATCGATGGAACAGTAGTGGAGAGGGTAGCAAGTTTTAAGTTCCTCGGCATACACATCACAGACAAACTAAATTGGTCCACTCACACAGACAGCATCGTGAAGAAGGCGCAGCAGCGCCTCTTCAACCTCAGGAGGCTGAAGAAATTCGGCTTGTCACCAAAAGCACTCACAAACTTCTACAGATGCACAATCGAGAGCATCCTGGCGGGCCGTATCACCGCCTGGTACGGCAACTGCTCCGCCCACAACCGTAAGGCTCTCCAGAGGGTAGTGAGGTCTGCACAACGCATCACCGGGGGCAAACTACCTGCCCTCCAGGACACCTACACCACCCGATGTTACAGGAAGGCCATAAAGATCATCAAGGACAACAACCACCCGAGCCACTGCCTGTTCACCCCGCTATCATCCAGAAGGCGAGGTCAGTACATGTGCATCAAAGCTGGGACCGAGAGACTGAAAAACAGCTTCTATCTCAAGGCCATCAGACTGTTAAACAGCAACCACTAACATTGAGTGGCTGCTGCCAACACACTGACTCAACTCCAGCCACTTTAATAATGGGGATTGATGGGAAATGATGTAAAATATATCACTAGCCACTTTAAACAATGCTACCTAATATAATGTTTACATACCCTACATTATTCATCTCATATGTATATGTATATACTGTACTCTATATCATCTACTGCATCCTTATGTAATACATGTATCACTAGCCACTTTAACTATGCCACTTTGTTTACATACTCATCTCATATGTATATACTGTACTCGATACCATCTACTGTATCTTGCCTATGCTGCTCTGCACCATCACTCATTCATATCTTTATGTACATCCCCTTACACTGTGTATAAGAAATTAGTTTTGGAATTGTTAGTTAGATTACTTGTTGGTTATTACTGCATTGTCGGAACTAGAAGCACAAGCAGTTCGCTACACTCGCATTAACATCTGCTATGACAAATAAAATTTGATTTGATTTGAAATAGGCAGGCAAACAAACAGCAGACAGACAGACAGGCAAACAGGCAGACAGCAAACAGGCAGGCAGTCGAAGTACTCCAACCAAGTGTCCAAATCACTAAGAACGTAAACACACATGTACACAGTTGTGAAGAAGAGGCGCAACAGCACTTCTTCCTCCTCAGGAGGTTGAAACAGTTTGGCATCGGACCTCAAATCCTCAAAAAGGTCTGTAGTTTAACCATTGAGAGCATCTTGACTGGCTACATCACTGCTGCCCTCGAGAGCACGACGCTACAGAGGGTTGTGCGGACAGCCCTGTATATAACTGGGGCCAAGCTCTATATCAGCATGACCTGGAAAATCCACCCAAGCCGTAGACTATTCTCTCTGCGCCCGCACAGCAGGCGGTGCCGGTAAATTTTAGTCTGACACCAACAGGCTCCTGAACGGCTTCTATCCCCATGCCATAAAACTCCTAAATAACTAACTAAAGAGCTAACAATATGGCTACAAGGACTGAGTTGACCTGTGTATTTCATTGTTATTTTTACACTGCCTCTATGCACACTCACAGGGCCCAACACACTACACACACTGATACTCCAAAACACACGCGGACCCTCACTGCATCATCTGCTCACTCACACAAATACATATACATTAAACTGACTCTACACACACTCACATACAAACTGCTGCTACTCTGTTTATAGACTCACATACAAACTGCTGCTACTCTGTTTATAGACTCACATACAAACTGCTGCTACTCTGTTTATAGACTCACATACAAACTGCTGCTACTCTGTTTATACGCTCACATACAAACTGCTGCTACTCTGTTTATACGCTCACATACAAACTGCTGCTACTCTGTTTATAGACTCACATACAAACTGCTGCTACTCTGTTTATAGACTCACATACAAACTGCTGCTACTCTGTTTATACGCTCACATACAAACTGCTGCTACTCTGTTAATCATTTATGCTGATGCCTAGTCACCTTACCCCGATATATATCTACATCTATCCATCCAGTATCCCTGCACATTGTAAATATGGTAGTGGAACTGACACTGTATATAGTGTGCTTCCTTACTGTATCGTATTCTTCTTATTTCAGATTTTTTACTCTTGTGTGTTTTTGTTCTACCTTGCTATTTTTAGCATTACATTGTTATTGATTACTGCATTGCTGGGGTTAGAGCTTGCAAGAAAGACATTTCTGTACTTGTGACATTAAAACTTGAAACCATATCCACTGACTGCACCATTGAACTAAATCCAATATTCTGGAGGCGTTGGTGTTGCCCAAGGCAAACCTATGTGGACACCCCTTCAAATTAGTGGATTCAGCTATTTCAGAAACAGACGTTGCTGACAGGTGTATAAAATCAAGCACACACACATGCAAACATTGACAGTAGAATGGCCAAGCTCACAGAACGGGACCGCCGAATGCTGATTGCCAGGATAACACTACCTGCCCCAATGCATAGTGCCAACTGTAAAGTTTGGTGGAGGAGGAATAATGGTCTGGGGCTGTTTTTCATGTCCCCTTAGTTCCAGTGAAGGGAAATTGTAAAGCTACATCATATCCATGACATTCTAGATGATTCTATGCTTCCAAATTTATGGCAACAGTTTGGGACATCTAGTGGAAAGCCTTCCAAGAAAAGTGGAGGCTGTTATAGCAGCAAAGAGGGAGACCAACTCCATATAAATGCCCATGATTTTGGAGTGAGATGTTTGACGAGCAGGTTTCCACATACTTTGGGTCATATAGTGTACTTCTATAAATGAATCAATCACAGAGGCTCAACAGATTAATATGGTGCTGAGACTGAGGCTGGTGCTGGTGCTGAGACTAATGCTACAGTTTAATCTGGTGCTGAGACTAATGCTGTAGTTTAATCTGGTGCTGAGACTAATGCTACAGTTTAATCTGGTGCTGAGACTAATGCTGTAGTTTAATCTGGTGCTGAGACTAATGCTGTAGTTTAATCTGCTGCTGAGACTAATGCTATGGTTTAATCTGGTGCTGAGACTAATGCTATAGTTTAATCTGGTGCTGAGAGTAAGGCTGTAGTTTAATCTGGTGCTGAGACTGTAGTTTAAGAGCTAATGTAGTTTAATCTGGTGCTGACTAAGAGTTTAAGACTAATGCTGTAGTTTAATCTGGTGCTGAGACTAATGCTGTAGTTTAATCTGCTGCTGAGACTAATGCTATGTTTTAATCTGGTGCTGAGACTAATGCTATAGTTTAATCTGGTGCTGAGACTAATGCTGTAGTTTAATCTGGTGCTGAGAGTAAGGCTGTAGTTTAATCTGGTGCTGAGACTATGGATGCATTACAAATGACACACTACCCACAGATGTAAATTCATTGAAAATGACATGGAAACAACATTGATTCAAGTAGTGTGTGTTCCCTTTACAGTTGCTTTTGACCAGGGCACATAGTATAGGCCAGGGATTATTTTATTTGTAACCTTTATTTAACTAGGCAAGTCAGTTAAGGACAAATTCTTATTTACAATGATTGTCTACTATCAGCGAGTTAACTGCCTTGTTCAGGGGAAGGATGACAGATTTTTACCTTCAGCTCGTGGATTCGATCCAGCAACCTTTCGGTTACTGGCGCAACACTCTAACCACTAGGCTACCTGCCACCCCAGGGATAGCAGAACAACAAGCTGCGTGTGTTAATCAACCTCCCTTAAGAGGCCGGAGTCACAGGACACATGCCATGCCATGCTAGCATGATGCTGGAACTGTGTCCCGAATGGCACCCTATTCCTCACATAGCCCAATACTTTTGACCTGGGCCCTGGTCAAAAGTAGTGCACTATATAGGGAATAAGGTGCCATTTGGGATGCATACTGGAACTTACTGGGCGTTGGTAGAGTCCATACTGTACTCTTCCTGATACCTATAGGCACAGTAGACAGATAGGGGACAGGTTAGGTCATTAGGAGGCAGGAAGGGGGGGAAGGCGGCATGCTTTCACAGAGGACATGCAAAAACAGAAAAACAGAAGCGTCTCAGAGTAGGAGTGTCGATCTAGGATAACGACCCGGAAGAACTCAACCCTAGATTAGGATCACACATTAGGATTGACAGGGATTCTCGGGTAAAAGTATTTGATTAGTTTGGGAACAGACGGGAGACTCTGAATGCAAACCACAGGAGACCAGAGGACAGCAGCAGGAAGCAAAACCTACTGGGTCGGTCTCAATGGCTTCCACGTTCAAATGACGACAAATCGGACAGATTCCGTACTGTAGCAGCTTGAATGGATGTATCGGGGTGAAATTGAAATCAATCAACAAACAGAGAATGAACATGCTAAGAACATGTTGAGAATCAGAGACACTGTCAAACGTGAAAACGTCAGATTCTTCTAGATCTGTATCACACTTCATACTCAGGTAGATGGTAGTTAAAGGTATAAACCTCTAGGGGTTTGCTAATATGAATCATAAGAATCGAGAATCAACCACACCATTCCTATATTTACAATGTACTTTGATCAGACAGTCATAAGAATAAATTAATATGGACCAATTTAATTATTATGAAGAGTGCTCTGTATGACCAGCTCACGTGTTACGCCTTGACCTTAGAGACCCTTATTTATTCTCTATGTTTGGTTAGGTCAGGGTGTGACTCGGGTGGGAGAATCTATGTTTTCTATTTCTTTGTTGTTTTTGCCTAGTGTGGTTCCCAATCAGAGGCAGCTGTCTATTGTTGTCTCTGATTGGGGATCATATATAGGTTGTCATTTTCCGTTTGGGTTTTGTGGGGTGTTGTTTTCCGATTAGTATCTGTGCCTGATGGAACTGTTCGGTTTCGTATTTGTTATTTTTGTTTGAGTGATTCTTGACAATAAAGATCATGAACACTTTCCACGCTGCGCTTTGGTCCACTCTTCCTTACGATGATGAGCGTGACATCACTAAATATGATCTTCTTCAAATCCAAAGAGATAAAACCCTTTTTGGATTTGTCACTTCTTATAGTCTCAGAATGTAGAACCTACATTGAATACCACACATTGGCTGCTACTACAAGCTGAATGATAGAACAGCTTTTTCCATATTAAAATGTTATGGGATGCATTTTCTCCATTGTTTTTGATGGTAGGCCACTCTTGTAGGCTGTTATAACTGTAACTTAAAGCGGGTAGAGCCTCAGTGTTCACAGTAAAAGTAAGTCAGAAGACGTGACATTTGCTCAGTGCCCCAAAATAATTTGAGGGAACATTGGGGGGTGTCCGCTTTGTTATTGTTTCAATTTAAATCTATTTTTGGAACCCATTCCTGATCGAAGCATTTCTGAGGACAAACTCTTTAGAGCTGAACCTAAATGCCTGAGCTACACTCTATTCAGCCGGGATAAGGATGACGTGCTGCACATCACAATCAGGAAGTACTCAGGACCCAAGAGAGGTCCAGTACATTTAACATTTTAGTATTATTCAGAGCGACTTACAGGAGCAATTAGGGTTAATTGCCTCGCTCAAGTGAACATGAACAGACTTTTCAACTCGTCTGCTCTGGGATTTCGGTTACTGGCCCAACGCTCTTAACCACTAGGCAACCTACTGCCAATAACCACTCAGGTGTGAACAGGGATGGAAGACAATACGTTTTACCAACACAACTCTAAACTAGATCTCATGACCTTCTGAGTCTCTTAAGCCATCTGTGACTGCCAAATAAACATCTTCACACACTGCAAAACTTATCTGAACCTCTTTGTTTCCACATTCTCCAACATATTATCTATTTCACCAGTGATTTTCAGTGTTTTCATTCAAATATATTTGTTGTTTGCCCTGAAAATCCCAATTTTGGCATGTCCCGCATCACGGGTAGGCAACCCTGTTCCTGGAGTCCTGCAGGTACTGCAGGATCTTGTTCCTACTAGGCACCGCACCTGTAATGGCTAATTTAGTGAAATCGTCAACCCTGTTATGCTTAACTGTTACTTTCATTGGCCTTTTATAGCAATTTTTCTTAATTTAACCTCTTGAGATGGGAATACATGTTTTTTATTTAGTTGAACATTACTCTTTGTGACAGAATTTTAAAATTAGGTGAAATAGTCATTTTCGACTACATTACACTAGCCAAAAGGCACTCTATTCGTGGAATGACCCAGCTGAGTGATTGAGTCAGGTGTTCTTGTCCAGGAATAGAACAAAGATGTTCACCTAATCAATCAAAACAGTCAGTTTGATTTATTAAATTGGTTCAAATCAGTTAAAATTCCACTGAAACCTAAAGTCTGTTGATAGTCCGAGCAAGGTACAGACCATCTACTGTATCGAGGTCAAAACTATCTAAATGAAGTGAGACCAATGTCACCATGGTAACAGGGTGTTGCTGTCACCAACTCTTTTTGAGTGTCAGTCTGTTTGATGGCCGTAGTTCAGGGCTCTGAAATGAACATAAACATAATACCTGAGATGTTCTTACTGTAATTAGCGCTGTCGATTCCATATCTGCTGCTACCGCATCAAACACCATCTCTATCTCTGCCTCTGCTATCAGAGGCATCACAGAGCGATAGAAGAGCCTGAATGTTTCTGTTGTCTTGGTATTCATGCAGGTAACCTATCATAAACACTGCCACACTCTTTAGCCCCTAATGCATGCAACGCAGGGACAAATTGATTTTCACCTCACCTTGACAGTAGATCTGGCAAACTAATTCATAAAAAAACAACAACTGCTAGTGCTAAACTGGTGCTAAACACTGCAAGTATTGGAGAAATAACATAGATCCATGCTGCTGAACCTGTCTGAGTCCTCTGTCACCTGTCCTCTCAAGGACCTATTGAAATGTTATCCGACCACATGAGTCTCTGCAGTCATTTAGAGGGCTGCTGGGACTTGTAGTTTTCTATCTGTTTCCCAAAACTACACTTCC
Organism: Oncorhynchus masou masou; assembly: GCF_036934945.1. Lineage (NCBI taxonomy): Eukaryota > Metazoa > Chordata > Actinopteri > Salmoniformes > Salmonidae > Oncorhynchus > Oncorhynchus masou. The sequence continues at coordinate 14,424,458 of NC_088236.1, read as the reverse complement.
TAAGCCTGAGTGGCATTTGGCATTGAGTGCTCCAGAGGTGTAGAAGCCAAGGGAAAGACACAGCTCATCATGCACACTGGAACAAGGCTTCCTGAAGTCACACCTACCTCTGGCAACATCTCTGAAGAATGACTCTCTGTTCTTATAGTCCAAAGGGACAGAACATCCACAGTATAGTGACCTAAATATGCAATGAAAGGCATATGCATAAAGTGTGTACATACATGTGTTCTGACTGAGCATGTGTGTGTGTCCCTGAGAGGGAGAGATAACAGAGAGAGAACGGAGACATAAGAAAGAGAGAGAGAGAAAGAGAGAAAGAGAGCATTTTCTTTTCTGAAATGTGTCGGTAGCTCCTTGTCTCTGTCAGAACACATTAAATAGACCATCTTAATCCATAATAGCCCTCGTATAAGTAGGCTGTCCCGTTAATTCAGAACGCTATGCACTGTACCCTCCCTCTATGTTGTGTTTCTGACCTCTCCTTAACATCAACGTCTATAACCATGCTCTTTCGAGATCCTAGAATGTCCTCTATGTAGTTCTACCTACCTATGATTTCCCATGATTTCAGCTCTCCCTGTATGCATTGGAATCCAGCTCACATTGAAACTGGCTGTGCTGGGAATAGAACTCCCTCACTGTGGTGTCTGACTGAGTTAGACAACGCCATGCCCTCTCTCTCTATTGATTCTGTAATATAGACAGTAGTTTGTGTGGACACACATAAACAGCCGAGACGCACGTGGGTTACACGCACGCACACACGCTCACACACACGCACACACATGGCACACACACACACACTTCTATCCTGATTGAGTATTTGAGTGAGTATTTGTGGCAGCTTTTAGCTCCACTTGACCATTTAAGCCTTTTTTAAAAAGCACATTTTCATCAAGGAATGTGGGATTGTGGGTAAGAAGTCGCAACGCACCAATCACGACTATGTTTCCATGGGGGCTACTTCGCCTTTCAAGTCAATTGATGAGAAAGTGCTTCCGCCCCAGTTCAACATCGCCTTAATGATAACAAATGTTACATCATTTACCCAGCGGACCACATTAAAACAGCTCATTACGATGGAGTTGCTCAAAAGCAAGGACATCATAACTGTACAGTTATATTAAGAAAGAGCCGCTTTAAATATGCACCAGCACAGCAACATAGATGGACATTTCAGTTGCAAGTCCTTCTAGGCTCTAGCTTCAGTAACACTGAGGGAAAGAGGCAGCAGGTAATTGAGTTGAAGAGTTTTAGATCTTGTTGAATATCAAATAAGTTGTAAGCTAATTAAGGCAGTTAAAGATGCAACCAAAATCGCAATTAAATTGACTAAATGGCCAGTTTAATAGGCATATAGAGGATTACAGATGAATTGATAAGAAGACATGCTTTCCTAGAAGAGATCATAGATAATAGATCCTAGAAGAGATCATAGATAATAGATCCAATAAGAGATCACAGATAATAGATCATAGAAGAGATCATAGATAATAGATCCTAAAAGAGATCCTAGATAATAGATCCTAGAAGAGGTCATAGAAAATAGATCCCAGAAGCGATCCTAGAAGAGATCACAGATAATAGATCCTAGAAGAGATCCTAGAGGAGATCATAGATAATAGATCCTAGAGGAGATCATAGATAATATATCCTAGAAGAGATCCTAGAAAATATCATAGATACTAGATCAGAAAAGAGATCATAGATAATAGATCCTAGAAGAGATCCGAGATAATAGATCCTAGAAGAGATCATAGATAATAGATCCTAGAAGAGATCATAGATAACACATCCTAGAAGAGATCATAGAAGAGATCATAGATAATAGATCCAAGAAGAGATCATAGATAATAGATCCTAGAAGAGACCCTAGATAATAGATCCTAGAATAAGAGATCATAGAAGAGATCATAATAGATCCTAGATCATAGAAGAGATCCTAGATAATAGATCCTAGATAATAGATCCTAGAAGAGATCATAGAAGAGATCATAGATAATAGATCCTAGAAGAGATCCTAGAAGAGATCATAGATAATAGATCCTAGAAGAGATCATAGATAATAGATCCTAGAAGAGATCATAAATAATAGATAGATCCTAGAAGAGATCATAGATAAGATAATAGATCCTAGAAGAGATCATAGATAATAATAGAAGAGATCATATATAATAGATCCTAGAAGATCCTAGAAGAGATCATAGATAATAGATCCTAGGAGAGATCATAGAAGAGATCATAGATAATAGATCCTAGAAGAGATCATAAATAATAGATCCTAGAAGAGATCATAGAAGAGATCCTAGAAGAGATCATAGAAGAGATCATAGATAATAGATCCTAGAAGAGATCATAGATAATAGATCCTAGAAGAGATCATAGATAATAGATCCTAGAAGAGATCATAGAAGAGATCCTAGAAGAGATCATAGATCCTAGAAGAGATCCTAGAAGAGATCATAGATAATAGATCCTAGAAGAGATCATAGATAATAGATCCTAGAAGAGAGATAATAGATCCTAGAAGAGATAATAGAAGAGATCATATATAATAGATCCTAGAAGAGATCATATATAATAGATCCTAGAAGAGATCATAGAAGGGATCCTAGAAGAGATCCTAGAAGAGATCATAGATAATAGATCCTAGAAGAGATCCTAGATAATAGATCCTAGAAGAGATCATAGAAGAGATCATAGATAAGAGATCATAGATAGATCTTGGAGATAGATCATAGATAATAGATAATAGATCCTAGAAGAGATAATAGAAGAGATCATAGATAAGAGATAATAGATCCTAGAAGAGATCATAGATAATAGATCCTAGAAGAGATCATAGAAGGGATCCTAGAAGAGATCCTAGAAGAGATCATAAATAATAGATCCTAGAAGAGATCATAAATAATAGATCCTAGAAGAGATCATAGAAGAGATCATAGATAATAGATCCTAGAAGAGATCATAGAAGAGATCATAGATAAGAGATCATAGATCCTAGAAGAGATCTAGAAGAGATCATAGATATAGATAATAGATCATAGAAGAGATCATAGAAGAGATCATATATAATAGATCCTAGAAGAGATCATATATAATAGATCCTAGAAGAGATCATAAATAATAGATCCTAGAAGAGATCATAGATAATAGATCCTAGAAGAGAACCTAGAAGAGATCATAGATAATATATCCTTGATCAAAGAAAAGATCATATATAATAACTTGGGGTCACGTGCTCTCTTCCCTCCAAAGGAAAAAAATACAGCATTGAGTTCAATCAACTAAGAAGCTCTTGTGTTTAACAAGGTAACCCCTCAACAAGGTGCTCTGGAGGTGTGGGGATATCATTTGTATCTGCAAAATAAAAAACATACAGCCAACTGTACAGGCAATGAGCCTTAACAAGGTAACCCCTCAACAAGGTGCTCTGGAGGTGTGGGGATATCATTTGTATCTGCAAAATAAAAAACATACAGCCAACTGTACAGGCAATGAGCCTTAATGTATACCGACTGGCACAACATACAGTACGTAAATTATGATAATGGCCATATATTGAACAATATCGGGAATAGAATAGGCCAATATGCAATCATTTATTGTGGTGCAGGGGCCTTAGAAAGGATGTGTGATGTTGTAAGATATTAAAGGAGGGCAGAGAATTAACAAACAGAAAGGACATTGTGTTTCAGTCATAGCCCTCTCCTCACTTAGGCAGCAGACACAGCCAGCAGAGCAACAAACAAAAATTCCTCTGCAATCCCTCACCAGCATCCATCCAGCCCTTCCTATCCCTGCAGACTTTCCTTGACAGAAGCTTTTGTACTACTGAGACCAGAGCAGTGTGATCCAGCCAGTCTTCACTGTCATGACATGTATGGGCACAGTGTCCTTGGGATCCGAAAAAGCTCTACACTTAAAATAAAATATATCATCATTACCATCATTATCATTACAATGTCCGGCTGTAGTTGGAGAGGCAGTGCTAACTGTCAAGCCATGTGAAGGAGATGGCTATTATATCTGAGGCTGTGCTATAAAACAGGGAATGGGGGAGTGGGTGAATGGGTGAATGAAGGAATGGGTGCACTCACCCATGGGGGAATAGGTGAATGGGTGAGTGGGGGAATGGGTGAGTGTGGGAATGGGTGAGTAGGTGTTCTTTAATAGAAGTCTTCACACAAAGTTGCCACATGCATAATTGACCCAAGCAGACTGCACACGCGACACAAATGCAGTTAATAAATGCTACAGGAAACCCCTACAATACAGTCTATTAAACAACATGTGCCTCTTTGAGCTGCCATTGTGGCTCTTCACAGTCACAAATGTGATAGGCCTATGCACAATTCACTACAGGCATCTCTGTCACAGACAGGCATGAGGCATGAGGTCTGGGCTCGTTTCCTTTCCAGTCCCAATCCTACTGAAACACAAATCCCTGACTCCTGTTTTCTGTAATCCATAGGTTGCATTATAAAAGCATGTCTCTGGCCGACTTTTGCATGTCAAAATAGCGCCATATCATTTCCTCCGCTTCTCTGCGCTGTCTCATACTTGCTGCCCATAAGAGGAGCTTTGGTATAAAAATTCTAATCAACAAACGGTATGAGAGTAGATATGGATATTCTCCCTCCCTTCCCCTCCCGTCTCCTCAACCCTCACCTCTCCTCACTCCTCCTTTCAATCCCTCGCTTCTCCTCCCCTCTCTTCTCTCCTCCTCTCTCATCCCCTCTCCTCTCTTCTCTTCTCCTCTCTTCACTCCACTCCTCCCTCCCCTTCCCCTCTCCTCTCCCCCTCTCCACCCCTCTCTTCACTCCACTCCTCCCTCCCCTTCCCCTCTCCTCTCCCCCCTCTCCACCCCTCTCTTCACTCCACTCCTCCCTCCCCTTCCCCGCTCCTCCCCCTCTCCACCCCTCTTCTCCCCTCCCCTCCCCTCCCCTCCCCTCTCGGTAAACAGTTGGTCCCCGTTAAGATACCTTGACATTTAAAACATGTCCTCTCTCTGTTATTCATGAGCTGATCTGCTATCCGTATAATCATCAACTTGATTTTGCCAAAAATAAGAGATATTCTATCATATTTGAAGGAGGTTATCTAACAGGCTTAGCAACTTTGGTCATTTGAATTTTGTCTGAGTGCCGTTACAAAGTTATTACGATTCGACAACGCTATACTTTGGATGCGCTATGTGCATCCTGTGCGGTGATAGCTTCCTGCTGAAATGTGCTGAATTAGTTGAGGAAAGTGATTACGATGGGAATTTATGAACGGCCTGTTTCGCAATTCACAACAATGTCGATCAAAGGTAGTTACTTTATCATTACTACATAGGTTATCAGTTTCATTTGCTCTAAAATCTTTAGATTTTAGATAAAAAGCACAATGATACCACAAAGGACGAGACACGGAATCATCTGCGCAATCCATAAGGGTGCGAAAGCCCAAAACACACAGCACAGGTACTCACACGCACCAACGGACATTGTAACAATAATCGACAGGACAATGGAAACCAAAGGGCACATATATACAAATACAATCAGTGGGAATAGGGGCCAGGTGTGTGTAATGAAAGTTTCAGAGGGATCAGTGACACCAGTACTGAAACTTGATACAAGTGCCACAAAGAGGGACAATTACAGGTGGCCCAGAACAGAGCAGCACTGCTGGTCTTTAAATGTACACAGAGAGTTAACATCAATAACATGCATGTCAATCTTTGCTAGCTCAAAGTAGAGGAAAGATTGACTGCATTACATAGTTTTGTTCACTCGCTAGGTAGTTTTTCAATGTTAGTTTGAGTTTGCTGCAACGGTCTGCTGCTAGGCAGATTTTTCAAAATCACAAAAAAGCTGGTGCCCTGGTTACCATGGTAACAACCCATCCCTTAAATGGGCAACTGAAAATGATTGTCTCACCTAATGATTGCGCTTGATTGAGCATGGATTACTCCCAAAAACTTTTATTCATGAATGTTTGGTAATTTCTTATCATTAAAACACTCAAATATTTTAATTGTTCTCCTAGATTTATTTAGTACTCCTTGTCAAAAATGTCAGCGTAGAGCCCTGAACTCTAATAATCAAAAATAAAAACCTGTGCTACTCAGCATTTTGTGTCAGGAAAGACATTTTGTTGGTTCTTGATGTCAGTTGTAGAACTGGGTGAGTGGGTGAATGGGTAAGTGGGAGAATGGGTGAGTGAGGGAATGGGTAAATGGGTGAGTGGGGGAATGGGTGAGTGGGGGAAAGGGTAAATGGGTGAGTGGGGGAATGAGTGAGTGTGGGAATGGCTGAATGGGTGAGTGGGGGAATGGGTGAGTGGGGGAATGGGTGAGTGGGGGAATGGGTGAGTGGGTGAAAGGGTAAATGGGTGAGTGGGGGAATGGGTGAGTGGGGGAATGGGTGAGTGGGTGAAAGGGTAAATGGGTGAGTGGGGGAATGGGTGAGTGAGGGAATGGGTAAATGGGTGAGTGGGAGAATGGGTGAGTGAGGGAATGGGTAAATGGGTGAGTGGGGGAATGGGTGAGTGGGGGAATGGGTGAGTGGGTGAATGAGGGAATGGGTGAGTGGGGGAATGGGTGAGTGAGGGAATGGGTAAATGGGTGAGTGAGGGAATGGGTGAGTGGGGGAATGGGTGAGTGGGTGAAAGGGTAAATGGGTGAGTGGGGGAATGGGTGAGTGGGGGAATGGGTGAGTGGGGGAATGGGTGAGTGGGGGAATGGGTGAGTGGGGAATGGGTGAATGGGGGAATGGGTTAAAGGTTGAGTGGGGGAATGGGTGAGTGGGGGGGTAAATGGGGAGTGGGGGAAAAATGGGTGAGTGGGGGAATGGGTTAAAGGTTGAGTGGGGGAATGGGTGAGTGGGTGAAAGGGTAAATGGGTGAGTGGGGGAATGAGTGAGTGTGGGAATGGCTGAATGGGTGAGTGGGGGAATGGGTAAATGGGTGAGTGAGGGAATGGGTGAGTGAGGGAATGGGTAAATGGGTGAGTGAGGGAATGGGTGAGTGGGGGAATGGGTGAGTGGGTGAAAGGGTAAATGGGTGAGTGGGGGAATGGGTGAGTGGGGGAATGGGTGAGTGGGTGAAAGGGTAAATGGGTGAGTGGGGGAATGGGTGAGTGGGGAATGGGTGAATGGGGGAATGGGTTAAAGGTTGAGTGGGGGAATGGGTGAGTGGGTGAAAGGGTAAATGGGTGAGTGGGGGAAAGGGGGAATGGGTGAGTGGGGGAATGGGTTAAAGGTTGAGTGGGGGAATGGGTGAGTGGGTGAAAGGGTAAATGGGTGAGTGGGGGAAAGGGGGAATGGGTGAGTGGGGGAATGGGTTAAAGTGTGAATGGGTAAATGGGTGAGTGGGTGAATTGGGGAATGGGTGAGTGGGTGAATGGGGGAATGGGTGAAAGGGGTAATGGGTGAGTGGGTGAATGGCTGAGTGGGTGAATGGGTGAAAGGGTGAATGGGGGGATGGGTGAGTGAGGGAATGGGTACATGGGTGAGTGGGGGAATGGGTGAGTGGTAGTAAAGAAGATCTAATGATCGTAATGAGATAAAAGCCCAGTTGCTTGGTGCTCTAGAATCTGGAGGAGGAATCTGGAGGAGGAATCTGGAGGAGGTAGTTAGCTACAGTATACATTTTTCTATCCCTCCCTATAGCGTAACAAATATGAGTAAGTAACATCTCAACAGAGCTTGTAGATGTCCACGCACTTCATATATTTTTTCATGATTAGGAACATTATTTTCCCCTGGTGCATATTAAACATCAGTAACTTAATCTGTATTTTAAGTTACCAGGCATGGGGCACAAGTTCTGGAAGCATAACACATAGCATATTCCCATAATCATTATATAATGTATCCCTAATGAGTCAAACTTGAGTAACATCTTAATTGGTTCTGTAGGGATACAGATAAACCAACTTTCTCTGTCTTTTTTTGTTTCATCAAACTCACTCAAGAGGCTTTGGTGACTGAGTATGTAAAGCTACATGGGCTCCCAGTCATAAACACCATCAATATCATCATCATCTAAAAACAACCATCTTGTTCCTGCGAGCTGTGATGGGGACTATGTGTGAAACATGCACGCACAGACAGACCGGGCTGCTCTATAAGCTTCCCAAATATTATCTAGTCTCAGATCCTAGGGCTGACAAAGTTGTTTCTCTCTCTCTCTCTCTCTCTCTCTCTCTCTCTCTCTCTCTCTCTCTCTCTCTCTCTCTCTCTCATCTCTCTCTCATCTTTTTCTCTCATCTCCGTTTAGAGTGACATCCCTGGATCTCTAACACACCATGACATCTCTCTGCATCTCTGTGAGTCTGTCAGGTGGATAAACAACAACAGGGGTTACAAACTAAGTAGGCAGGGTGGACTGGAGAGGACAGGACAGGTGAGGAGAGGTGAGGGGTGAGGAAAGGAGTGGGGAAGGGATGAGAGAAGAGAGGGGTGGAGAGGATTGAGGGGAGGCAAGGAGAGGAGAGAGGAGGGGAGGGGAAGGCAGTAGAGGGGTGAAGAGAGGAGAAGAAAGGAGAAGAGAGGGGATGAGAGAGGAGGAGAGAAGAGAGGAGAGGGGACGAAAGGAGAGGAGGGGAGAGGGGAAGGGGAGGTAAGAGAGGGGTAAAGAGAGGAGAAGAAATGAGAAGAGAGGGGATGAGAGAGGAGGAGAGAAGAGAGGAGAGGGGTGAGGAGAGGAGGGGAGAGGGGAAGGGGAGGGAAGAGAGGGGTAAAGAGAGGGAAGAAAGGAGAAGAGAGGGAAGAGAGAGGAGGAGGAGAGGGAGAGGGGGAAGGGGGAGGGAAGAGGAGGGGAGAGGGGAAGGGGAGGGAAGAGAGGGGTAAAGAGAGGAGAAGAAAGGAGAAGAGAGGAGAGGGGATGAAAGGAGAGGGGTGAGGAGAGGTGAGGGTTGAGGAGAGTAGAGGAGGTACTCCAGAGGCTTTGTGAACTGCTACAGTTGTTCTACGGTATACAAGCTACTTCACTCAGACCCCAAAAAGCCACTGCTGCATTTTTAGATGGTGATGGTGCAGCATTGTGTCTTTCGAGTTCTACCTTGATGTGAGATCCTGCCTTTGAAAAATTAACATAAGAAGGACTGTATGTGGAATGGACACTTTCTATCATTCAAAGGCAGTATTTATAAGCAGTATACTATAGCCTCATTCTTATTTAATTAGCTTTCACAGAAGTCTTGTGGTAAGAGATAATGATTAACAGGCATGACAATTTGTGAATAGTTCATGATGGCACTGGTCTTTAGGACATGGGTCTTTATAGTAGGCCTACCTGGGTACATGTACAGTATGTGGATGCAATATCAAACTAAACATCACAGGCATTATAGAACTGTGGCAAACCGCTCTAATGAACAAAATTGCCCCTGCACCAACCTGGCTTTGCCCCTCCGGCTTTTGCTAAACAGCAGAAATACTGTAGCAGACTCTAACCATTATTGCAGGTTTCTGACCAACCAACTCCATTGTTTCAATTTTGCAGTTGAGCGCTAAGAGAAATTAGATGAGAATGTTGAGTGTGTGGAAATGCATACCATTCTGGGATAAAGATGGGGATTTTAACACCCAGACCAACTTTTATTCAGGCAGGCACATGTAGAGTATATGTATCTCCTCCCCCTTAATGAAACCATGTAGTCCCATTCCCCAAGAACTGCATCTCTCCCTTAATGAAACCATGTAGTCCCATTCACAGAGAGCTGCATCTCTCCCTTAATGAAACCTGCATGCATCTCCCCCTTAATGAAACCATAGTAGTCACAGAGAGCTGCATCTCCCCCTTAATGAAACCATGTAGTCCCATTCACAGAGAGCTGCATCTCCCCCTTAATGAAACCATGTAGTCCCATTCCCATTCCCCACAGAGAGCTCCATCTCCCCCTTAATGAAACCATGTTGTCCCATTCACAGAGAGCTGCATCTCTCCCTTAATGAAACCATGTTGTCCCATTCACAGAGAGCTGCATCTCCCCCCCTTATGTAGTCCCATTGCTGCATCTCTCCCTTAATGAAACCATGTAGTCCCATTCACAGAGAGCTGCATCTCCCCCTTAATGAAACCATGTAGTCCCATTCACAGAGAGCTGCATCTCTCCCTTAATGAAACCATGTAGTCCCATTCAGAGCAGATGAAACCAGCTGCATCTCCCCCTTAATTAAACAATGTTGTCCCATTCACAGAGAGCTGCATCTCCCCTTAATGAAACCATGTAGTCCCATTCACAGAGAGCAGAGCTGCATCTCCCCCTTTGAAAATTCCCCTTAATGAAACAATGTTGTCCCATTCACAGAGAGCTGCATCTCCCCCTTAATGAAACCATGTAGTCCCATTCACAGAGAGCTGCATCTCCCCCTTAATGAAACCATGTAGTCCCATTCACAGAGAGCTGCATCAGCATCTCCCTTAATGAAACCATGTAGTCCCATTCACAGAGAGCTGCATCTCCCCCTTAATGAAACCATGTAGTCCCATTCACAGAGAGCTGCATCTCCCCCTTAATGAAACCATGTAGTCCCATTCCCTTAATGAAACCATGTAGTCCCATTCACAGAGAGCTGCATCTCCCCCTTAATGAAACCATGTAGTCCCATTCACAGAGAGCTGCATCTCTCCCTTAATGAAACCATGTAGTCCCATTCACAGAGAGCTGCATCTCACAGAGAGCTGCATCTCCCCCTTAATAAACCATGTAGTCCCATTCACAGAGAGCTGCATCTCTCCCTTAATGAAACCATGTAGTCCCATTCACAGAGAGCTGCATCTCCCCCTTAATGAAACCATGTAGTCCCATTCACAGAGAGCAGCATCTCCCCCTTTATGAAACCATGTAGTCCCATTCACAGAGAGCAGCATCTCTCCCTTAATGAAACCATGTAGTCCCCCTTAATGAAACCATGTAGTCCCATTCACAGAGAGCAGCATCTCTCCCTTAATGAAACCATGTAGTCCCATTCACAGAGAGCAGCATCTCTCCCTTAATGAAACCATGTAGTCCCATTCACAGAGAGCAGCATCTCTCCCTTAATGAAACCATGTTGTCCCATTCACAAAAAGCTGCATCTCCCCCTTAATGAAACAATGTTGTCCCATTCACAGAGAGCTGCATCTCCCCCTTAATGAAACCATGTAGTCCCATTCACAGAGAGCTGCATCTCCCCCTTAATGAAACCATGTAGTCCCATTCACAGAGAGCTGCATCTCCCCTTAATGAAACCATGTAGTCCCATTCACAGAGAGCTGCATCTCTCCCTTAATGAAACCATGTAGTCCCATTCACAGAGAGCTGCATCTCCCCCTTAATGAAACCATGTAGTCCCATTCACAGAGAGCTGCATCTCTCCCTTAATGAAATCATGTAGTCCCATTCACAGAGAGCTGCATCTCCCCCTTAATGAAACCATGTAGTCCCATTCACAGAGAGCTGCATCTCTCCCTTAATGAAACCATGTAGTCCCATTCACAGAGAGCTGCATCTCCCCCTTAATGAAACCATGTAGTCCCATTCACAGAGAGCTGCATCTCTCCCTTAATGAAACCATGTAGTCCCATTCACAGAGAGCTGCATCTCCCCCTTAATGAAACCATGTAGTCCCATTCACAGAGAGCTGCATCTCCCCCTTAATGAAACCATGTAGTCCCATTCACAGAGAGCTGCATCTCTCCCTTAATGAAACCATGTAGTCCCATTCACAGAGAGCTGCATCTCCCCCTTAATGAAACCATGTAGTCCCATTTACAGAGAACAGCATCTCCCCCTTAATGAAACCATGTAGTCCCATTCACAGAGAGCTGCATCTCTCCCTTAATGAAACCATGTAGTCCCATTTACAGAGAACAGCATCTCTCCCTTAATGAAACCATGTAGTCCCATTCACAGAGAGCAGCATCTCCCCCTTAATGAAACCATGTAGTCCCATTCACAGAGAGCAGCATCTCCCCCTTAATGAAACCATGTAGTCCCATTCACAGAGAGCTGCATCTCCCCCTTAATGAAACCATGTAGTCCCATTCACAGAGAGCTGCATCTCCCCCTTAATTAAACCATGTAGTCCCATTCACAGAGAGCAGCATCTCCCCCTTAATGAAACCATGTAGTCCCATTCACAGAGAGCTGCATCTCCCCCTTAATGAAACCATGTAGTCCCATTCACAGAGAGCAGCATCTCCCCCTTAATGAAACCATGTAGTCCCATTCACAGAGAGCTGCATCTCCCCCTTAATGAAACCATGTAGTCCCATTCACAGAGAGCTGCATCTCTCCCTTAATGAAACCATGTAGTCCCATTCACAGAGAGCAGCATCTCTCCCTTAATGAAACCATGTAGTCCCATTCACAGAGAGCTGCATCTCCCCCTTAATGAAACCATGTAGTTCCATTCACAGAGAGCTGCATCTCCCCCTTAATTAAACCATGTAGTCCCATTCACAGAGAGCTGCATCTCCCCCTTAATTAAACCATGTAGTCCCATTCACAGAGAGCAGCATCTCATTTGACTAACAAATACGCTGGGAAGTTCAGCACCCAGGTAAACTACTCCAGTGCCATTTCTGATTTGCTCTGACAGACATGTAGGCTGCACACACACTCACATGCATACACAATCACCTGAGGTTTGCATTGCAAAGCAGCTAGTCTATAATAGTTGATAACAATATATTAACTCACTGGAATGAGCAAAATATTCATACAAAGTGTCAACCTGTGGCAACCAACACAGCGATTGTATCTTCGATACATTTCCATTTACCATGATATATGATATTGCTTCTGACATGTATAATTGCATTGTTAGAGTTGCAGCATCTTCAGAATTACATAAGCTTTGCACAGAATGTACTGCAGACATAAAGAAAACCTCAGAAAAACCTAAATAGGATGCTGAGAAAAATATGACTGACAGGAAGAGGATGGTTCAGTCAAACACTGAGCCAATTTCAGCTACTGTAACAGTGCCATTGTGTGCTGTCGGTGTTGACAATCTGTCACAAATCAGCTTCATGAACCGAGCATATCCTGTGACAGCTACCTCCCGGCGCGCCACGGTTATGTCATTTAAATATTTTCCTTATAGTCGATTATTGAATCTATATATACGATGTAAATTTAGCCTAATGATAAATGCACATTCTTTGCCTAAAGATAATGATCTATAACGTCATATGGGATCATTAAACTGCGCTGTACCGCTCGCGACACCACATCGGTTTGTGAAGATGCTGCAGGTTTGATATCGAACTGGTACTCTGAGTCTGAGACATGCAGCGGCTTCATGCGGGTCTATCTGGGGTACCTTTGCCCAGCATCACTCCCAAAAGAACCCATCGTCCGTATCGGCATCGACGGGCTGACCCAAGTCGGCTCCTCTGAGGATTTCGTGGCCTCGGTCTTGACGTCTGGGTCTATCTCCGAGGGAGACGGTGTGAGTTTAGCGCCTGCCATCTTTACTTCTCCCGCTCCTAAGTTAACTCCAGCGGAGAATTTCCAATATGTTACCTCTCTCTTGTCAATACCAGATAATGGAATCAGCAGCGACTAAAAGTGAAACCCCGCATCCTGAATGCACTACCGCTGCAAGTAAGACCAAGGTAGACTTCCCCTTCCTTTCTGCAATAGTCTACTAAATCCTCTGAGAAAGTGCTGTGTGCTTCTTGTGATTCAGCAGCACTCCATCCTTTAGAGATGTGTGCTCCGTTGCGTCTTAGTCTGCTCAAGTCGTCATCCCAACGTCAAACCATTCTACCCAGTAGACTGGCGCCTCTTGTTGCAACTGTAGCTGCAACATTATTCATTGATTTTGAAAGGGGGATGTGTTCAAATGTGTTTTCAAATATTTTAAAATGGTATCAGCTGTCATTCGATGCACCTAAATATGATGTGTATTAACAGTTACATTTGTACAGTGTAAAGTGCCATTACTGCATTGTGAACACTTTTACATAATGCATCGAATCACTGTGACTTATTTGTTTACAAAGCAAGTGATGGATGACTCATTCATACTGTGACATCTCAGTAATGCATCAGCAATCATCACCAGATATGACACTTCTATAATCAATCATCAACATCAGTCAGTGACAAATCTGCAGAAGGCTACCAGTATCATCTACATTGAGTTGTCAGTTACATTGCAGACACGGCAGATGCAGCAGTCCAGACCCACAGGCTGTTGATGAACAGCTGCACACTAGCAGGCGTGTATACACTTAAATACAGGACATGATTTATAACTCTGAAACAGAAATGAAAAAAATCCATTGCTTACCACAAATGTTCAGGAGCACTGCACTGCATATAATGCTTGTATGCACTTAATACAATACATAATGATAGGCTACCAAAACCAAAATTCAACATTCACCCCCTCACAATATATTGTACAAAAACATTACTGAACCCTAAAACCTTTTGTTCTGTAGGGAGGAGGACAATAAAAGGAAATACTAAGACAGCTTGTCACAAACACATTGTAGATTGATGAGTAGATGTGTTATTCAAACTCAGATTGACGATATCACAAACACATTGTAGATTGATGAGTAGATGTGTTATTCAAACTCAGATTGATGATATCACAAACACATTGTAGATTGATGAGTAGATGTGTTATTCAAACTCAGATTGACGATATCACAAACACATTGTAGATTGATGAGTAGATGTGTTATTTAAACTCAGATTGACGATATCACAAACACATTGTAGATTGATGAGTAGATGTGTTATTCAAACTCAGATTGACGATATCACAAACACATTGTAGATTGATGAGTAGATGTGTTATTCAAACTCAGATTGACGATATCACAAACACATTGTAGATTGATGAGTAGATGTGTTATTTAAACTCAGATTGACGATATCACAAACACATTGTAGATTGATGAGTAGATGTGTTATTCAAACTCAGATTGACAATATCACAAACACATTGTAGATTGATGAGTAGATGTGTTATTCAAACTCAGATTGACGATATCACAAACACATTGTAGATTGATGAGTAGATGTGTTATTCAAACTCAGATTGACGATATCACAAACACATTGTAGATTGATGAGTAGATGTGTTATTCAAACTCAGATTGATGATATCACAAACACATTGTAGATTGATGAGTAGATGTGTTATTCAAACTCAGATTGACGATATCACAAACACATTGTAGATTGATGAGTAGATGTGTTATTCAAACTCAGATTGACGATATCACAAACACATTGTAGATTGATGAGTAGATGTGTTTGTTACGGATAACAGTATCCTGTGTGTGTGTTTTCTCTCCTTCTCCCCTCACAGGTGAAAATCATCACTCCCTAATCAGTCAACAATCAATCATCAATCAGAAGACACACCTCCTCCTGTTTCTTACCCAATCACAGTTCCTTTCCCTTGGTTTAAAAACCCTGTCAGTTGTTTGCTCTGGAGCTCAATCTCTCTGTAAATGCCATGTCTGTAGGTCTCTGTGTGTCACTCTCTTGTTGTGTATTAACCTCTCTTTTGTTTGAGCACCTCCATAGCACTTTCATCACCTGTGAGTATTGTTTTGGTTATGGTGTTTGTTTGCTGGTGGGAAAAGGGGAAACCAAGACAAGCCGCCCATGGGCATACACTACCCGTAGGTAGACTTTGTTAAATACACTAGTTAGAATTGGTCGGACCACCCACTGTATTTTTGGTTAGTTAGCTGTTGTTAAAGTAGGCTAGTCTAGCTTAGTTTTTTTGTTTATTTCCTTGGGTCCAGCTCAGCCCCTTTTCCTGCTCCCACCATTACTGTGTGTTTTCAAATAAACCTTGAGTTTGATGGTAGATTTCAGTTGTCCTGGTTATTTCGTTCTCACTTTTACTTTGTCACAATTATAATTTGCATGAGTTATGGTACGGGTGTCATTACCATCCCCCCCTCGACTGTCGGGCCAAAAGGGATTCGTAACAGTGTTATTCAAACTCAGATTGATATCACAAACACATTGTAGATTGATGAGTAGATGTGTTATTCAAACTCAGATTGAAGATATTACCCATCATCTTTGTTTGGTTTTGATTTTTATTGAAAACTGGAGTGGAATAAGACAAGTGAAGGAGTAGGTCTAGTATGAATCAAATGGAATAGAGACGAAGGGAAGTGTGATATAAATGAGATGGAGATGGAAGGGGAGTGTGATTATAAATGAGATGGAAGGGAAGTGTGATTATAAATGTGATGGAGACTAAGGGAAGGGTGATATAAATGGAATAGAGACGAAGGGAAGTGTGATATAAATGTGATAAATATGAAGGGAAGGGTGATATAAATGGAATAGAGACGAAGGGAAGTGTGATATAAATGTGATGGAGATGGAAAGGAAGTGTGATATAAATGTGATAGAGACGAAGGGAAGTGTGATAGAGACGAAGGGAAGTGTGATATAAATGCGATGGAGATGGAAGGGAAGTGTGATATAAATGCGATGGAGATGGAAGGGAAGTGTGATATAAACGCGATGGAGATGGAAGGGAAGTGTGATATAAACGCGATGGAGATGGAAGGGAAGTGTGATATAAACGTGATGGAGATGGAAGGGAAGTGTGATATAAACGTGATGGAGATGGAAGGGAAGTGTGATATAAATGCGATGGAGATGGAAGGGAAGTGTGATATAAATGTGATGGAGATGGAAGGGAAGTGTGATATAAATGGAATAGAGATGGAAGGGAAGTGTGATATAAATGTGATGGAGATGGAAGGGAAGTGTGATATAAACGTGATGGAGATGAAGGGAAGTGTGATATAAATGGAATAGTGAAGAAGGGATGTGTGATATAAATGTGATAGTGAAGAAGGGATGTGTGATATAAATGTGATAGAGATGAAGGGAAGTGTGATATAAATGGAATAGTGAAGAAGGGACGTGTGATATAAATGTGATAGTGAAGAAGGGACGTGTGATATAAATGTGATAGTGAAGAAGGGACGTGTGATATAAATGTGATAGTGAAGAAGGGACGTGTGATATAAATGTGATAGTGAAGAAGGGACGTGTGATATAAATGTGATAGTGAAGAAGGGACGTGTGATATAAATGTGATAGTGAAGAAGGGACGTGTGATATAAATGTGATAGAGATGAAGGGACGTGTGATATAAATGGGATAGAGATGAAGGGAAGTGTGATATAAATGGAATAGTGAAGTAGGGACGTGTGATATAAATGTGATAGAGATGGAAGGTAGTGCAAGAAAAAAGTCATTTAGAATGAAAGATGTGAAAGGGATGAGGAGAAAAATACAGTGCCTTGCGAAAGTATTGGGCCCCCTTGAACTTTGCGACCTTTTGCCACATTTCAGGCTTCAAACATACAGTTTTATATCTTTATTTGTTTGTGAAGAATCATCAACAAGTGGGACACAATCATGAAGTGGAACGACATTTATTGGATATTTCAAACTTTTTTAACAAATCAAAAACTGAAAACTTGGGCGTGCAAAATTATTCAGCCCCTTTACTTTCAGTGCAGCAAACTCTCCAGAAGTTCAGTGAGGATCTCTGAATGATCCAATGTTGACCTAAATGACTAATGATGATAAATACAATCCACCTGTGTGTAATCAAGTCTCCGTATAAATGCACCTGCACTTTGATAGTCTCAGAGGTCCGTTAAAAGCGCAGAGAGCATCATGAAGAACAAGGAACACACCAGGCAGGTCCGAGATACTGTTGTGAAGAAGTTTAAAGCCGGATTTGGATACAAAAAGATTTCCCAAGCTTTAAACATCCCAAGGAGCACTGTGCAAGCGATAATATTGAAATGGAAGGAGTATCAGACCACTGCAAATCTACCAAGGCCTGGCCGTCCCTCTAAACTTTCAGCTCATACAAGGAGAAGACTGATCAGAGATGCAGCCAATAGGCCCATGATCACTCTGGATGAACTGCAGAGATCTACAGCTGAGGTGGGAGACTCTGTCCATAGGACAACAATCAGTCGTATATTGCACAAATCTGGCCTTTATGGAAGAGTGGCAAGAAGAAAGCCATTTCTTAAAGATATCCATAAAAAGTGTTGTTTAAAGTTTGCCACAAGCCACCTGGGAGACACACCAAACATGTGCAAGAAGGTGCTCTGGTCAGATGAAACCAAAACTGATCTTTTTGGCAACAATGCAAAACATTATGTTTGGCGTAAAAGCAACACAGCTCATCAACTTGAACACACCATCACCACTGTCAAACATGGTGGTGGCAGCATCATGGTTTGGGCCTGCTTTTCTTCAGCAGGGACAGGGAAGATGGTTCAAATTGATGGGAAGATGGATGGAGCCAAATACAGGACCATTCTGGAAGAAAACCTGATGGAGTCTGCAAAAGACCTGAGACTGGGACGGAGATTTGTCTTCCAACAAGACAATGATCCAAAACATAAAGCAAAATCTACAATGGAATGGTTCAAAAATAAACATATCCAGGTGTTAGAATGGCCAAGTCAAAGTCCAGACCTGAATCCTATCGAGAATCTGTGGAAAGAACTGAAAACTGCTGTTCACAAATGCTCTCCATCCAACCTCACTGAGCTCGAGCTGTTTTGCAAGGAGGAATGGGGAAAAAATTTCAGTCTCTCGATGTGCAAAACTGATAGAGACATACTCCAAGCGACTTACAGCTGTAATCGCAGCAAAAGGTGGCGCTACAAAGTATTAACTTAAGGGGCTGAATAATTTTGCACGCCCAAGTTTTCAGTTTTTGATTTGTTAAAAAAGTTTGAAATATCCAATAAATGTCGTTCCACTTCATGATTGTGTCCCACTTGTTGTTGATTCTTCACAAAAAAATACAGTTTTATATCTTTATGTTTGAAGCCTGAAATGTGGCAAAAGGTCGCAAAGTTCAAGGGGGCCGAATACTTTCGCAAGGCACTGTATGTGTTGAGTAGAGTACACAGACTGCACAGAGACACCTGTTGGTGATGGAGAGAACTGCAGGCCTAACTCTAGCCTTACAGACACTGAGCAGTAGCAGCAAGCTACCAGAAGGGGCAACTGAATGATGGGCAAATATAATGTAGCTGTAAATATGTATACTGGAACA
Source organism: Oncorhynchus masou masou (assembly GCF_036934945.1). Lineage (NCBI taxonomy): Eukaryota > Metazoa > Chordata > Actinopteri > Salmoniformes > Salmonidae > Oncorhynchus > Oncorhynchus masou. The sequence goes on along the minus strand of NC_088236.1, from coordinate 14,405,376 downwards.
ACTGCCGATATACACTTAGTGTAAACAACATTATGAACACCTGCTCTGTCCATGACATAGACTGACCAGGTGAATCCAGATGAAAGCTATGATCCCTTATTGATGTCACTTCTTAAATCCTCTTCAATCCATGTAGATGAAGGGGAGGAGACCAGTTAAATTAGGATTCTTACATTTTGAGACAATTGAGACGTGGATTGTATATGTGTGCCATTCAGAGGGTGAATGGGCAAGACAAGAAATGTAAGTGCCTTTGAACGAGGCATTGTAGTAGGTGCCAGGCGCACCAGTTTGTGTCAAGAACTGCAACACTGCTGGGTTTTTCACGCTCAACAGTTTCCTGTGTGTATCAAGAATGGTCCACCACCAAAAGGACATCCAGACAACTTAACACAACTGTGAGAAGCATTGGGGTCAACATATGGAACACTTTAGACATAATTTACGGCATGATGGTGTGATTTCAAATCACCTCTGCTACAACAACATACAATAACAACATACAACATTCTGTAATGTTGTTAGCAAACTGAAAAGTCAGGTGATTTAACAGTTGGCAGGTTGAACAGTCAGCTCATTGAACCGTTAGCAGGTTGAACAGTCAGCTGATTGAACAGTCAGCAGATTCAACAGTCAGCAATTTGAAGTCAGCTGATTGAACAGTCAGTAAGTTAAACAGTCAGCAGATTTAACAGTCAGTTATTTGAACAGTCAGCAAGTTGAACAGTCAGAAGATTCAACAATCAGAAATGTCAATAGTCAGCAGATTGAACAGTCAGCAGATTCAACAGTCAAGTTCCTTGGTGTCCACATCAACATCAAACTAGTCGTGAAGTCGTGAAGAGGGCACGACAAAGCCTATTCCCCGTCAGGAAACTAAAAAGATTTGGCATGGGTTCTGAGATCCTCAAAAGGTTCGACAGCTGCAACATCGAGAGCATCACTGCCTGGTACGGCAAATGCTCGGCCTCTGACCGCAAGTCACTACAGAGGGTAGTGCGTACGGCCCAGTACATCACTGGGGCTAAGCTACCTGCCATCCATGACCTCTACACCAGGCAGTGTCAGAGGAAGGCCCTAAAAATGGTCAAAGACCCCAGCCACCCCAGTCATAGACTGTTCTCTCTACTACCACATTTCAAGCGGGACCGGAGTGCCAAGTCTAGGACAAAAAGGCTTCTCAACCGTTTTTACCTGCAAGCCATAAGACTCCTGAACAGGTAATCAAATGGTTACCCGGACTATTTGCATTGTGTGCCCCCCAACCCCTCTTTTACACAGATTTTACTCTCTGTTTATCATATATGCATAGTCACTTTAACCATATCTACATGTGCATACTACCTCAAACTGGTGTCTGTATGTAGCCTCGCTACTTTTATAGCCTCGCTTCTGTATGTAGCCTGTCTTTTTACTGTTGTTTTGTTTCTTTACCTACCTATTGTTCACCTAATACCTTTTTTTGCACTATTGGTTAGAGCCTGAAAGTAACTAAGGTCTACACCTGTTGTTTTCGGCACATGTGACAAATAAACTTTGATTTGATTTGATTCACCAGTCAGCAGGTTGAACAGTCAGCTGATTGAACAGTCAGGAAGTTGAACAGTCATCAGATTGAACCGTCAGATAATTGATAATGGGCCATTTGGGATTGGGTCAGAAAGGTCCCCTTAAAACGACCACATTCAGACACTGAAAAAAATGCTCATTTTCAGCCAGACTAGCAGTCTGCCTCCCTACCTCATTCTAGGCTGCAGATGGGAGCAGAGAGCCACAGTACCACTGGTCTGTCAAATCAAATTAGAACCAAACAGCTTCAAGCTCCCCAGGGTCCATGACACCACAGCTGTCTGCTTCATCATAACATGGCCAGAGTGGGAGACAGGCTACCTAGTCAACACCACTGCCACTATGGACAAAAACACCTATCCACACACATTGTAACGGTATTCTTTGTCCTCCTCTGACAACGAGTATGAAATGTCGGACCAATGCGCAGCGTGGTATGTGTTCATGATGATTTATTATACTGAACACTGAAAATACAAAATAACAATGTGAAAATAAACGAAAACCGTAACAGTCCTGTAAGGTGCGTAAAACACTAAAACAGAAAATAATCACCCACAAAACACAGGTGGGAAAAGGCTACCGAAGTATGATTCTCAATCAGAGACAACGAACGACACCTGCCTCTGAACCATACCAGGCCAAACACATAAACACAACATAGAAAAAAGAACATAGACTACCCACCCCAACTCACGCCCTGACCGAACTAAAACAAAGACATAACAAAGGAACTAAGGTCAGAACGTGACACACACACAGTGCATTTGGAAAGTATTTAGACCTCTTGACTTTTTCCACATCTTGGTTTCATCAGACCAGTGTCGTGACGAGACTATCATTAATGTGATGACAGCTATTTTATCAAATAAATGAACTGTTTAATTATCACGTGATTAAATTAATCATGTAACAATTAATTCATTAGTAACTTGGGGCACCACGGAAAAAGTTTTAATGAGTTACTGTTTCCTGAATTAACTCAAGAATATATCAGAATATATTGTTATCATACCAGTCATCCGAATTTAGAAATGCAACATATATTTAGCTTAGCTTCTCTCTGTTGAAACCACTCGATCCGTCTGTGACAAATAGTTAGACAGAAAGTCTCTGGTTGTGTAAGTCTCTCGTTGTCTACCAGAGGTCACAATGTCCTCAGTTGTAGGCCTCTTTGTCTCTGACTGTTCATTCCATTGATAAGATCTTTCTTGTGTCTTTGGTCAAGTTCTAGACTACTTTATATTACCCAGCTGCAGACTGAGAATGTCTGGTATAGTCTTAGCCTTCTGCACTCATCAAGTTTCAGAGGGTCTTACCATTTCGCAACATTCAGCTCACGCTGGTCTGTATTTAAATTGCAACCATTTCAACATGTAGCTACGCGTAGCTACCTCTACACGTTGGTCTGACCATCTGCCTGCTCGGTCTCAATGGTTGATTATTCAGGGTTCAGCTCCCAACCATTTTACACGCCAGTAGCAACCCGGCAATGTACTGGTCTAATGTAAATTTTGTTCGCAGTCCTTTTATGTACTCGTCTTGAAGGGTGGTTCCATCATGTTGCCACAATGTCTGTGCTCACGTGGGCGTGGTTATTGACTTTGCAAAAGTTTATATAAAAACAATTCTCATTTAGAAGGCTAAAATCACATTTCAACTTCTCATAAAAATAGTTTAATATTTAATCATATAAGTTTTACAACATTTAGATGTACTATCAGGTTTTAAGGTAAGACCCAGATGCAGACGGTGGCGGAGTAACAATGTTTATTATGGCAAAGGTCAGGCAAATGACAGGTCAAGGCAAGCAGGGGTCGATAACAAGAGTAGTGAGGGAAAGGTGCTGACAGGCTTAGGGTCGGGTCAGGCAGAGGTTGGTAATCCAGAAGTGGGGAAAAGGTACAGGACGGCCAGGCAAGCCCAGGGGCAGGCAGAGTGGACAGGCAGGCAAGCTCAGAGATGGGACAGGCAAGGGTCAAAACCAGGAGGGCGAGAAAAAAAAGAGAATGGGTAGAAGCAGGAGCTGAGATGAAAAACGCTGGTTGACTTGACAAACAAGACGAACTGGCAACAGACAAACAGAAAACACAGGTATAAGTACCCAGGGGATAATGGGGAAGCTGTGCGACACCTGGAGGGGGGTTGGAATCAAGCACAAGGAGGGGTGAAACAGATCAGGGCGTGACATGTAAACCTGATAACTAATTTGTAGAGGTACAGTTATTAAGTTACACCGTCCTTAATGATATCACAAAACAATACACTTTTGACAGGCAGCATCGTTTGGATCCCCACCAACCATTCCAGGCATGTGGATTTGAGAACTAATCTTCCAATGCCCAATCTTTAGATGTTTGAAGTTTTGGCAAGATTTTCTCTTTTACACACAAAGGATTTTTGATTTCTCTATACAGTAGTGCTTACAACCGACATTAATCATAGAATGTCATAGAATGTTGTTTAGATGTTGCAACAACTTGATTGGAGTACACGTGGTAAATTCAATTGATTGGACATGATTTGGAAAGGCACACACTTGTCTATATAAGGTCGCACAGTTGAGTGCATGTCAGAGCAAAAACCAAGCCATGAGGTTGAAGGAATTGTCCGTAGAGTTCCAAGAGAGGACTGTGTCAAGACACAGATCTGAGGAAGGGTACCAAAAAATGTCTGCAGCATTGAAGGTCCCCAAGAACACAGTGGCCTCCATCATTTTTAAATGGAAGAAGTTTGGAATCACCAAGACTCTTCCTAGAGCTGTCAGCCTGGCCATACTGAGCAATTGGGGGAGAAGGGCCTTGGTCAGGGAGGTGACCAAGAACCCAATGGTCACTCTGACAGAGCTCAAAATCAATTCAAATTGTATCGGTCACATACATGTGATTAGTAGATGTTATTGCAGGTGTAGCAAAATGCTTGTGCTTCTAGCTCCGACAGTGTAGTAATATTGTCACGTATACTTCCTGTTCGGCCTCTAGGTCATCAGGCTGCTGATTATCCCGCACCCCTGTCACCATCGTCTCGTGCACCTGCGCCTCATGGCACTCACCTGGACTCCATCACCTCCTTCTCTATATCTGTCCCTCCCCTTGGATCTTTCCTCAGGTCTTATTGACTCTGACTCTTTCTGTTTCATGAAAAACAGCCTCTCGGTCCCAGCTTTGATGCACTTGTACTGACCTCATCTTCTGGATGATAGCGGGTGAACAGGCAGTGGCTTGGGTGGTTGATGTCCTTGATGATCTTGTTAGCCTTCCTGTGACATTGGGTGCTTTAGGTGTCCTGGGGGACAGGTACTTTGCCCCCGGTAATGCGTTGGGCAGACCGCACCACCCTCTGGAGAGCCATGCGGTTGCGGACGGTGCAGTTGCAGTACCAACATGTGATGTAGCCCGACAGGATGCTTTCAATTGTGCATTTGTAAAAGTTTGTGAGGGTTTTAGGTGACAAGACACATTTCTTTAGCCTCCTGAGGTTGAAGAGACTCTGTTGCGGCTTCTTAACCACACTGTCTGTGTGGGTGGTCCATTTCAGTTTGTCAGTGATGTGTACACCAAGGAACTTGAAGCTTTCCACCTTCTCTACTGCGTTCCCATCAATGTAGATATGGGGATGCACCCTCTACTGTTTCCTGAAGTCCACGATCATCTCCTTTGTTTTGTTGCCGTTGAGTGAGAGGTTGTTTTCCAGGCACCACACTCCCAGAGCCCTCACCTCCTCACTGTAGGCTGTCTCGTCATCGTTGGTAATCAAGACTACTACTGTTGTGTCGTCTGCAAACTTGATGATTGAGTTGGAGGCGTGCTTGGCTACACAGTCATGGGTGAACAGGGAGTACAGGAGGGGTCTGAGCACACACCCTTGTGGGGCCCCAGTGTTGAGGATCAGTGGAGTGGAGGTGAAGTTCTGGACCCAATTGCACAGGGCGGGGTCCAGACCCAGGGCCCCGAGCTTAATGAGGTGCTTGGAGGGTACTGTGGTGTTGAATCCTGAGCTGTAGTCAATAAACAGCCTTCTTACATAGGTATTCCTCTTGTCCAGATGGGATAGGGTAGTGTGAAGAGTGATGGCGATTGCATCGTCTGTGGCTCTATCGGGGCGGTAAAGAAAATTGAAGTGGGTCTAGGTTGGCAGGTAAGGTAGTGGTGAAATTATCCTTGACTAGTTTCTCAAAGCACTTCATGATGACAGAGGTGAGTGCTATGGGGCGATTGTCATTAAGTTCAGTTACCTTTGCCTTCTTGGGTACAGGAACAATGGTGGCCATCATGAAGCATGCGGGGACAGCAGACTGGGATAGGGAGAGATTGAATATGCCGTAAACACACCAGCCAGCTGGTCTGCACATGCTCTGAGGACGTGGCTAGGGATGCCGTCTGGGCCGGCAGCCTTGCGAGGGTTAACACGTTTAAATGTTTTACTCACATCGGCCACGGAGAAGGAGAGCCCACAGTCTTTGGTAGCGGGCCGCATCGGTGGCACTGTGTTATCCTCAAAGTGTGCAAAGAATGTGTTTAGCCTATCCAGAAGCAAGATGTCTCTGAGACATGGATGGTTTTCCTTTTGTAGTCCGTGATTGTCTGTAGTCCCTGCCACATACGTCTCATGTCTGAGCCATTGAATTGCGACTCCACTTTATCTCTATTCTGACATTTAGCTTGTTTGATTTGCCTTGGGGTGAATAACTACACTGTTTATATTCTGCCATATTCCCAGTCACCTTGCCATGGTTAAATGCGGTGGTTTGTGCTTTCAGTTTTGCACGAATGCTACCATCTATTCACTGTTTCTGGTTACGGTAGTTTTAATAGTCACAGTGGGTACTATATCTCCTATACACTTCCTTATAAACTCAGTCATCGTATCTGTGTATGCGTCTAGATAATTTTTTCGCAAGCTACCCGGAACATGTCCTAGTCCACGTGATAAAAACAATCCCGAAGCATGGGTTCTGATTGGTCAGATCAGTGTTGAATAGTTCTTAGCATGGGTACTTCCTGTTTGAGTTTCTACCTATAGGAAGGGAGGTGCAAAATGGAGTCATGGTCAGATTTGCCAAAATGAGGGAGGGGGAAGCATTCCGGAAGTTTGAATAGCAGTGGTCAAGAGCCTTAGCAGCGCGAGCAGTACAGTCAATATGTTGATAGAACTGTGGCAGCCTAGTCCTCAAATTTTTTTTGTTAAAGTCCCCAGCTACAATAAATGCAGCTTCAGGATATGTGGTTTCCAGTTTGCATAAAGTCCAGTGAAGTTCTTTGAGGGCCGTTGTGGTATCGGCTTGAGGTGGGATGTAAACGGCCGTGGCAATGACGGAGGAGAATTCTTTTGGGAGATAATATGGCCGGCCTTTGATTGTGAGGTATTCTAGGTCGGGTGACCGAAAGGACTTGAGTTCTTGTATGTTTCTAGAATTACACCATGAGGAATTCATCATGAAACACACCCCGCCGCCATTCTGCTTCCCGAGAGATATTTATTCCTGTCTGCGTGAAGTACTGAGAACCGTGCTGGCTTTACTGACTCTGACAGAGTATCCCGAGAGAGCCATGTTTCTGTGAAACAAAGTATGTTACAGACCCGATGTCTCTCTGGAAAGAAATCCTTGCTCTAAGCTCATCAACTTTCTTATCCAAAGACTGAACATTAGAGAGTAATATACTCGGAAGCGGTGGGGGGGGTGCGCCTCCTACGTCGAACCAGCAGGCCGCCTCGAGTGCCTCTCCTCCGCCGGCGATGTTTTGGGTCGGCCTCTGGAATAAGTTACATTTCTCTGGGGAGAGTGAACAAAGGATCTGCTCCAGGGAAGTCGTATTCCAGGTTGTAATGCTAGGACTTCTGGTGAGTTACCGCCGCTCTAATATCCAATAGTTCTTCCAGGCTGTATGTAATGACACAAAACATTTCCTGAGCTAAAAATGTAAGAAATAGTACATAGTTTCCTAAGAGCTAGTCGCGATGCTGCCATCTCCGTTGGCACCATCTGCTCTAGAGTTTCTCTGTGGAGGTGGGAGAACCTTCCAGAAAAACAACCATCTCTGCAGCACTCCACCAATCAGGCCTATATGGTAAAGTGACCAGACAGAAGCCACTCCTCAGTAAAGGCACATGACAGTCTGCTTGGAGATTGCCAAAAGCCACCTAAAGAGTCCCAGACCATGAGAAACCAGATTATCTGGTCTGATGAAACCAAGATTGAACTCTTTACACTGAATGCCACATCTGGAGGAAACTTGGCACCATCCCTACGGTGAAGCATGGTGGTGGCAACATCATGATGTGTGGGTTTTCTTCAGCGGCATGGACTGGGAGACTAGTCAGGATCGAAGGAAAGATGAACAAAGCAAAGTACAGAGAGATCTTTGATGAAAACCTGCTCCAGAGCACTCAGGACCTAAGACTGCGGCGAAGGTTCATCTTCCAACAGGACAACGACCCTAAGCACACAACCAAGTCAACGCAGGAATAGCTCGGGATGAGTCTCTGAATGTCCTTGAGTAGCCCAGCCAGAGCCCGGACTGAGTAAAGGGTCAGAATACTTATGTAACCGTGATATTTAATTTTCTTTTGTTCTTTTTTTACAAAACCTGTTTTTGCTATGTCATTATTAAGATTCAAATATTAAATTCACATAATTGCCTTAATGGGGGAAATCAAACAAGCAAAACAACATGGCAGTGTTTTAGACAGTGCAAAGACATTTCAGCTTATTATTTCACCTACCAGCTTTATTCACAGGCAAACGAAAGATGGTTGTAATATGCTACAATAATTATACTATTGGGGGATATGAAGCCTAAGACAAAAGTGGTAACAGATAGCAGAGACATGCCACTGAGCACACACTGTTTGAACCAACATGGAAAAGATGTTGAATTGACGTCTGTGCCCAGTGGGATGAACACATATACAAAAACATATTTATTTTCAGACAAATCGAAACACTAGCCATGAGGTCCTTTTCAATCCATTCCACCTGCCTGCACAGAGAGGAGAGAGGGCAAAATGATCCTGGTGCCATCTCTCACAGAAACCATTTAACCATTTCCCCTAACCATTTACCGTCTCCACAGCAACCTTCAAGGTGACGACCAGACAGGTTCATACTATTTTAAATACTCGGTGTTTGTTTTAGCCTGCAGATAGACTGGGTTCACTGTTTTCCATCTACGCTACTGCTTCCATAAGATATAATGCCAGGAAAACTCAATCAAGCACAGCTAAAGTATTTAAAAATGATTTTGAATAGTACTTGAACCCAGGTCTGGTTCCATAGCTGTGTTTTCTTGTCCTCCTTAGTCTTTCCTCTGATGAGCTCCTTATGTCCCAGTCATTACAGCAGCTGATGCAGCCTGACAACCAGAGGGCTTCAGCCTACACCAATGGCAGCTAATTAATTTGGCCAGACAAACAAACGTCTGAGGGTTAAATTGCTGCTCCAATAATGACCTAATACAACGAAATTAGAGAAATATGTTATAACAGAGAGCTCTCCGCTGATGATTCTCTTTTATCTCATCCCAGAAGTCTACCTTCAACTGCAGATCCCACTAGGACGGGCCTCGTGAGACCATGCTGCTTGATAACCACGACAATTAGTATCGTATCATCTGAGACGTGGCTATAAAACAGTAACCATTCATACAGTAGACACTCTAGAGCTGAGGCAAAGCAATGTCTACTTCAATCTATTTCTATGTGTGAACTAGAGAAATTCAATCTATTTCTAAATATTGAGAAATTCTGAAAGTGTTCAAACCCTTCTATCAAAAGGTGGAAATATAATCTCAGAAACACAATGCAATTCTCATACTGATTGAGCTACAGTACATTCCACAATGCAGATGTAAAGTACAGTGCAGTCAATTTAAAATGAAACTAAAACAATTTCTAGTGCTGATGAGGGTGATAGGTGAGAGCTGTAACTGTGGCCCACCCACACAATAACACGATGACTAAGCCTACCTATGGTCTAGACTCCAGGCTCTGAATCTGACAGCGTGTGTGTGTCTGAGCTTAGAGGCGCCTTGTTTTGGCAGCAACATAGCCCAACACTCCAAGCACATCACATATCCTCAGAACACAGACCATTGGATACAAACAAGCAGGAAACAGTTGACCCTTCTAACTGACCCTCCCTGAGGCACATACAGCCCTTGAAGCATTCAGAGGACACCATCACCATCATCATCATCATTATCACTGCTACACCCTGCCATAAACACAGTGATAGAAAACCAGTTAGGCTCTTGTCCTTGGTTGCGTTGTTGTTGCCATGGTGTGTGACGTGTTTTCAAAGTACTTCATGCTTATTTCTCTAGTAAACATGCTATAGAAAGCAGGGTCTGTTGTCAAACTATGTAATTCCCCCTCAAAGGAGCAGTTATTGTTGATTTAGCATGTAATTACCACCACTCATTCCATATAGCTTCCATAAGCGTCATGAAGAGAGGGAGGGTGTCGGGAAACAAAGTGATTCATCGGACAGAAAGGTAGGTGGAACCAATTATCACAAACGTCACCCTGCTACTCGTTCAGGTTTCAATCAAGTGGCGTTTCTATTTATGATTTGGGTCGTATCTACCAACCACTCTTCCTCCTCTCTTCCTCTCCTCTGTCAGCCCTCCTTCCTCCCATCCTCCTGTCATATGCGTGCTCCCATTGTGCCTGTTAATCTCTAGCTTCCAGCCCTGAAGATAATGACAGCCAGGGAGGGGATCCCTTCTGAGAAAGCCCATGCTAGCCTGCAACACCAGCCAACCAGGGAGCATCAGTCAATCAGGGAGACAGACAGCACTGACAGACCCCACTAGCCTAGCATAGTCTACTACTGAGACGGACAGGGAGACAGACAGGGAGACAGACAGGGAGACAGACAGGGAGACAGACAGGGAGACAGACAGGGAGACAGACAGAGAGACAGACAGAGAGACAGACAGAGAGACAGACAGAGAGACAGACAGAGAGACAGACAGACAGACAGCACTGACAGACAGCACTGACAGACCCCACTAGCCAAGCATAGCCTACTACTGAGATGGACAGGGAGACAGACAAGGAGACAGGGAGGGAGACAAACGGGGAGACAGACAGGGAGACAGACAGGGAGACAGACAGGCAGGCAGGGAGAAAGACAGCACTGGCAGAGCCTGATGGGCCTCACAACTACACCTCCCCTCCCACCCACTAGCCTCGGCCGCTAATATTAATTATTATATTTCATAATGTATAGATGAGAATTGGATGTTAGTGATTGATTAGTAATGCCTGACGAGTCCCTATAAATTGATCTATGTCATGCCAGATTATTGAGTAAGCATGCCAAACGGCATGTTAAATAGCTATTTTCTAAAAACCAAAGACAGTTAATATTGCTTGGGTTAGGATAGAGGGAGAGAGAGACCAAGAAAGAGGGAGGAGGGTGAAGGATGCAGAACATCCTATATATCAGCACAGAGCATAGCAAATAGCAAAACCAAAATGAGTTTTATTTTCTGCTTACTGTAAGCTCTGGAGTTAGGAAAAAAACAAGCAGCACTGATGAGGAACTAATTACATGTGCTTCCATTTTGGATAATGTTCTTCGAGACAAGCTGATAAAAACTGTAAGTGCGTGAAGATGCTTCTCACATAAAACCCACAGACAGCGATTAGGGAAGACAGACTCTGCCATGGAGATCTCCATAAATTATAGTGTCTAAATGGATAGAAAACACTGTGGTAGCTCAGCAACCAGCTACAATTATCTTCAACAATGTGACTTCTGAGACACCCAAGGGAAAATATACGTGAAGGAGTATGCATTGGGAGGCATTGTGTTTTCAAGTTATTCTGGCTTTAAGGGAGAAATATACTGTTACATATTAATAGTCAAATATGTTGTGATATTCTCAGTGCAGTAAAATGAAACACCATATCAACAAATCTGCTGATGCATACAATATTACTCTAAAGCAATCTCTAAGAGCTTCAGATCAACATTCTTTCATCCGACCTTGATAAATCTTTAAAAAACTGCACATAAAATGGACCACTGCTCTGGCAAAGAGAAAATACATCATCTCTCAGTAAGGAAAATACTGAGAAATCAGTATCCCACAACAAAAGACATACTGTCCAATTTGAGCAGGAAAAATACTACAATATTTTGAATAGGACTGTCAAAGTTAGCATGTTAATAACACGTGACATGTTTAGCGCTGTAAATAGTTTTGACAACGTTCATCTCCATTTCTTCACAGCACGAGACCATTTATACACACCGGTTTCCGCATCAATTCTTTTAAGTGCAGAACACAACACGGAACACAGCTACAATCAATGAGTGTGCCTTTACATAGCTTGAAGACTGTATTCCTCTAGCCAAAATCTTGTCAAAGTTATGCTCAATATTACTGGAGCTATGATTTGTCTTTCTGCCGCGGATTCGTGTGCATGTCACAGGCCATTTTAAACTACTCGCGAGACACATTTTTGGGGTTTGATATAAAAAACATTGTTTAGCTAGCTAATCATGTTACCTACCTAGCTAGCTACCTGATAACTGACTAGGCTATGCACAAATTTGAATGACACAGGAAGAACTGAACAGGAATAGGCTACTCAAATAAGGTTGCTCAAAAGGTAGGCTGCATATGTAAAAGTGGGGGGTGTATGACTGTGTGAGAGAGGATGCATGAGAGCAGGAGTAAGTGAGAGAGAGAGGATGTGAGAGAGAGAGGATGTGAGAGAGAGAGGATGTGAGAGAGAGAGGATGTGAGAGAGAGGATGTGAGAAAGAGGATGTGAGAGAGAGGATGTGAGAGAGAGAGGATGTGAGAGAGAGAGGATGTGAGAGAGAGAGGATGTGGGAGAGAGAGGATGTGGGAGAGCGGAAGTAAGTGAGAGAGAGAAGATGTGGGAGAGAGAGGATGTGGGAGAGCGGAAGTAAGTGAGAGAGAGAAGATGTGGGAGAGAAAGTATGTGGGAGAGCGGAAGTAAGTGAGAGAGAGAGGATGTGGGAGAGCGGAAGTAAGTGAGTGAGAGAGGATGTGGGAGAGTGGAAGTAAGTGAGAGAGAGGATGTGGGAGAGCGGAAGTAAGTGAGAGGATGTGGGAGAGCGGAAGTGAGAGAGAGGATGTGGGAGAGCGGAAGTAAGTGAGAGAGAGGATGTGGGAGAGCGGAAGTGAGAGAGAGAGGATGTGGGAGAGCGGAAGTGAGAGAGAGAGGATGTGGGAGAGAGGAAGTAAGTGAGAGGGAGAGGATGTGGGAGAGCGGAAGTAATTGAGGGAGAGGATGTGGGAGAGCGGAAGTGAGAGAGAGAGGATGTGGGAGAGAGGAAGTAAGTGAGAGAGAGAGAGGATGTGGGAGAGCGGAAGTAAGTGAGAGAGAGAGGATGTGGGAGAGAGGAAGTAAGTGAGAGAGAGAGGATGTGGGAGAGCGGAAGTAAGTGAGAGAGAAGATGTGGGAGAGCGGAAGTAAGTGAGAGAGAGGATGTGGGAGAGCGGAAGTAAGTGAGCGAGGATATGGGAGAGCGGAAGTAAGTGAGAGAGAGAGGATGTGGGAGAGCAGGAGTAAGTGGGAGAGCGGAAGTAAGTGAGAGAGAGAGGATGTGGGAGAGCGGAAGTAAGTGAGAGAGAGAGGATGTGGGAGAGCGGAAGTAAGTGAGAGAGAGAGGATGTGGGAGAGCGGAAGTAAGTGAGAGAGAGGATGTGGGAGAGAGAGGATGTGGGAGAGCGGAAGTAAGTGAGAGAGGATGTGGGAGAGCGGAAGTAAGTGAGAGAGAGGATGTGGGAGAGCGGAAGTAAGTGAGGGAAAGAGGATGTGGGAGAGCGGAAGTAATTGAGGGAAAGAGGATGTGGGAGAGCGGAAGTGAGAGCGAGAGGATGTGGGAGAGAGGAAGTAAGAGAGAGAGAGAGAGGATGTGGGAGAGCGGAAGTAATTGAGGGAAAGAGGATGTGGGAGAGCGGAAGTAATTGAGGGAAAGAGGATGTGGGAGAGCGGAAGTGAGAGCGAGAGGATGTGGGAGAGAGGAAGTAAGTGAGAGAGAGAGAGGATGTGGGAGAGCGGAAGTAAGTGAGAGAGAGAGGATGTGGGAGAGAGGAAGTAAGTGAGAGAGAGAGGATGTGGGAGAGCGGAAGTAAGTGAGAGAGAGAGGATGTGGGAGAGAGGAAGTAAGAGAGAGAGAGGATGTGGGAGAGCGGAAGTAAGTGAGAGAGAAGATGTGGGAGAGCGGAAGTAAGTGAGAGAGAGGATGTGGGAGAGCGGAAGTAAGTGAGCGAGGATATGGGAGAGCGGAAGTAAGTGAGAGAGAGAGGATGTGGGAGAGCAGGAGTAAGTGGGAGAGCGGAAGTAAGTGAGAGAGAGAGGATGTGGGAGAGCGGAAGTAAGTGAGAGAGAGAGGATGTGGGAGAGCGGAAGTAAGTGAGAGAGAGAGGATGTGGGAGAGCGGAAGTAAGTGAGAGAGAGGATGTGGGAGAGAGAGGATGTGGGAGAGCGGAAGTAAGTGAGAGAGGATGTGGGAGAGCGGAAGTAAGTGAGAGAGAGGATGTGGGAGAGCGGAAGTAAGTGAGGGAAAGAGGATGTGGGAGAGCGGAAGTAATTGAGGGAAAGAGGATGTGGGAGAGCGGAAGTGAGAGCGAGAGGATGTGGGAGAGAGGAAGTAAGTGAGAGAGAGAGAGGATGTGGGAGAGCGGAAGTAATTGAGGGAAAGAGGATGTGGGAGAGCGGAAGTAATTGAGGGAAAGAGGATGTGGGAGAGCGGAAGTGAGAGCGAGAGGATGTGGGAGAGAGGAAGTAAGTGAGAGAGAGAGAGGATGTGGGAGAGCGGAAGTAAGTGAGAGAGAGAGGATGTGGGAGAGAGGAAGTAAGTGAGAGAGAGAGGATGTGGGAGAGCGGAAGTAAGTGAGAGAGAAGATGTGGGAGAGCGGAAGTAAGTGAGAGAGAGGATGTGGGAGAGCGGAAGTAAGTGAGCGAGGATATGGGAGAGCGGAAGTAAGTGAGAGAGAGAGGATGTGGGAGAGCAGGAGTAAGTGGGAGAGCGGAAGTAAGTGAGAGAGAGAGGATGTGGGAGAGCGGAAGTAAGTGAGAGAGAGAGGATGTGGGAGAGCGGAAGTAAGTGAGAGAGAGAGGATGTGGGAGAGCGGAAGTAAGTGAGAGAGAGGATGTGGGAGAGAGAGGATGTGGGAGAGCGGAAGTAAGTGAGAGAGAGAGGATGTGGGAGAGCGGAAGTAAGTGAGAGAGAGAGGATGTGGGAGAGCGGAAGTAAGTGAGAGAGAGGATGTGGGAGAGCGGAAGTGAGAGAGAGAGGATGTGGGAGAGCGGAAGTAAGTGAGAGAGGATGTGGGAGAGCGGAAGTAAGTGAGAGAGAGGATGTGGGAGAGCGGAAGTGAGAGAGAGAGGATGTGGGAGAGCGGAAGTGAGAGAGAGGATGTGGGAGAGCGGAAGTGAGAGAGAGAGGATGTGGGAGAGAGGAAGTAAGTGAGAGGGAGAGGATGTGGGAGAGCGGAAGTAATTGAGAGAGAGAGGATGTGGGAGAGAGGAAGTAAGTGAGAGAGAGAGGATGTGGGAGAGCGGAAGTAAGTGAGAGAGAAGATGTGGGAGAGCGGAAGTAAGTGAGAGAGAAGATGTGGGAGAGCGGAAGTAAGTGAGAGAGAAGATGTGGGAGAGCGGAAGTAAGTGAGAGAGAGAGGATGTGGGAGAGCGGAAGTAAGTGAGAGAGGATATGGGAGAGCGGAAGTAAGTGAGAGAGAGAGGATGTGGGAGAGAAAGTATGTGGGAGAGCGGAAGTAAGTGAGAGAGAGAGGATGTGGGAGAGCGGAAGTAAGTGAGAGAGAGAGGATGTGGGAGAGCGGAAGTAAGTGAGAGAGGATGTGGGAGAGCGGAAGTGAGAGAGAGAGGATGTGGGAGAGCGGAAGTAAGTGAGAGAGAGGATGTGGGAGAGCGGAAGTGAGAGAGAGAGAGGATGTGGGAGAGCGGAAGTGAGAGAGGATGTGGGAGAGAGGAAGTAAGTAAGTGAGAGAGAGAGGATGTGGGAGAGCGGAAGTTATTGAGAGAAAGAGGATGTGGGAGAGCGGAAGTGAGAGAGAGGATGTGGGAGAGAGGAAGTAAGTGAGAGAGAGAGAGGATGTGGGAGAGCAGAAGTAAGTGAGAGAAAGAGGATGTGGGAGAGCGGAAGTAATTGAGAGAGAGGATGTGGGAGAGCGGAAATGAGAGAGAGAGGGTGTGGGAGAGAGGAAGTAAGTGAGAGAGAGAGGATGTGGGAGAGTGGAAGTAAGTGAGAGAGAGAGGATGTGGGAGAGAGGAAGTAAGTGAGAGAGAGGATGTGGGAGAGCGGAAGTAAGTGAGAGAGAGGATGTGGGAGAGCGGAAGTAAGTGAGAGAGAGAGAATGTGGGAGAGCGGAAGTAAGTGAGAGAGAGAGGAGGTGGGAGAGCGGAAGTAAGTGAGAGAGGATGTGGGAGAGCAGAAGTAAGTGAGAGAAAGAGGATGTGGGAGAGCGGAAGTAATTGAGAGAGAGGATGTGGGAGAGCGGAAATGAGAGAGAGAGGGTGTGGGAGAGAGGAAGTAAGTGAGAGAGAGAGAGGATGTGGGAGAGTGGAAGTAAGTGAGAGAGAGAGGATGTGGGAGAGAGGAAGTAAGTGAGAGAGAGGATGTGGGAGAGCGGAAGTAAGTGAGAGAGAGGATGTGGGAGAGCGGAAGTAAGTGAGAGAGAGAGAATGTGGGAGAGCGGAAGTAAGTGAGAGAGAGAGGAGGTGGGAGAGCGGAAGTAAGTGAGAGAGGATATGGGAGAGCGGAAGTAAGTGAGAGAGAGAGGATGTGGGAGAGCAGGAGTAAGTGGGAGAGCGGAAGTAAGTGAGAGAGAGAGGATGTGGGAGAGCGGAAGTAAGTGAGAGAGAGAGGATGTGGGAGAGCAGGAGTAAGTGGGAGAGCGGAAGTAAGTGAGAGAGAGAGGATGTGGGAGAGCGGAAGTAAGTGAGAGAGAGAGGATGTGGGAGAGCGGAAGTAAGTGAGAGAGAGAGGATGTGGGAGAGCGGAAGTAAGTGAGAGAGAGAGGATGTGGGAGAGCGGGAGTAAGTGAGAGAGGATGTGGGAGAGCGGAAGTAAGAGAGAGAGAGGATGTGGGAGAGCGGAAGTAAGTGAGAGAGAGAGGATGTGGGAGAGCGGGAGTAAGTGAGAGAGAAAGGATCCGGGAGAAAGTGAGAGAGATGATGTGGGAGAGCGGGAGTAAGTGAAGGAGAGAGGATGTGGGAGGGTGGGAAGGTGTGAAGGCCTATGTGTGTAAAGTTATCTGAACAGTACAGATGGTTACAGTGTTTTCAGAACATTGTTGGACAAGTTTAAAAGCTCTTTGTTCTTTGTATCCATAGAGATAGTTTCACTCATTTAGAATGACTGAAGATTAACAGTACTGTGTGTGTGTGTGTGTGTGTGGTTGTGTTGTGCTGTGCTGTGCTGTGCTGTGCAATAACAGTGATAAGAGGGAGTAGGCCTACTTAACCATTGGAGGCATTAATAGTTCTATGTTAGTGACTTTTGTGTTGTTTATGGTGAACATGCTATTAGAATATTCTGATGTAGAACATTTTGTGTTGTTTATGGTGAACATGCTATTAGAATATTCTAATGTAGAACATTTTGTGTTGTTTATGGTGAACATGCTATTAAAACATTCTGATGGAGATCATTTTGTGTTGTTTATGGTGAACATGCTATTAACATATTCTAATGTAGAGCATTTTGTGTTGATCATGATGAACATGCTATTAAAACATTCCAATGTACATAATTTGTGTTTCCATCCATTACAATCAAAGTATGCCTGTAACTCAATGTACTTCTTGTTAAATATATATTTTTATCAAATTCAAAAATGTAATTTCAATGTAATTAATGCAATTAACTCGATTCATTATTTTACTCGTTTGACAGCACTAATTTAGAAACGTTAGTTCTAGGCATGGTGAGAATAGAGTTCAGCTTTACGGCGCTGATATAAAACATACTGAAAGCAATTTCCTGCTGAGAGAGAGATAAGGAGAGAAGGAAGATATTGAGAGGGGAGGGGGTGAGAGTGATACAGGGGGAGAGAAAGAGGGAGAGACAGAGCGAGGAGGTCCTGGTGCTCTGTTCAAAAACACAAACAGACCCCACAGAGCCCCAGGACAGCAACACAATTAGACACAACCAAATCATGAGAAAACAAAAAGATTACTACTTGACACATTGGAAAGAATTAATAAAAAAAACAGAGCAAACTAGAAAGCTATTTGGCCCTAAACAGAGAGTACACAGTGGCAGAATACCTGACCACTGTGACTGACCCAAATTTAAGGAAAACTTTGACTATGTACAGACTCAGTGAGCATAACCTTGCTATTGAGAAAGGCCGCTGTAGGCAGACATGGCTCTCAAGAGAAGACAGGCTATGTGCACACTGCCCGCAAAATGAGATGGAAACTGAGCTGCACTTCCTAACCTCCTGCCAAATGTATGACCATATTAGAGACACATATTTCCCACAGATCCACAAAGAATTCGAAAACAAACCCAATTTTGATAGACTACAATATCTACTGTCATCACAGCAGCAATATTTGTGACCTGTTGCCACAAGAAAAGGGCAATCAGTGGAGAACAAACTCCTATGTAAATAATAACAATAAATAATAACAATAAATAATAAATACATACACATATTTATGTTTATTTATTTTCCCTTTTGTACTTTAACTATTTGCATATCGTTACATCACTGTATA
Organism: Oncorhynchus masou masou; assembly: GCF_036934945.1. Taxonomy (NCBI): domain Eukaryota; kingdom Metazoa; phylum Chordata; class Actinopteri; order Salmoniformes; family Salmonidae; genus Oncorhynchus; species Oncorhynchus masou. Next base: position 14,387,071 of record NC_088236.1, on the reverse strand, counting down.
TAGACATAACATGACATTTGAAATGTCTTTATTGTTTTGGAACCTGTGAGTGTAATGTTTACTGTTACTTTTTATTGTTTATTTCACTCTTGTTTATTATCTACTTCACTTGCTTTGGCAATGTTAACATATGTTTCCCATGTCAATAAGGCCCCTTAAATTGAATTGAGAGAGAAGGACAGAGAGAAAAGAGTCAGAGAGAGGGAGTGAGCAAGTGGGAAGGATAAAGACAAAGAGTCAGAGAGAGGGAGTGAGTAAGTGGGAAGGATAAAGACAAAGAGTCAGAGAGAGGGATTGTGCAAGTGGGAAGGATAAAGACAAAGAGTCAGAGAGAGGGAGTGAGCAAGTGGGAAAGATAAAGACAAAGAGTCAGAGAGAGGGAGTGAGCAAGTGGGAAGGATAAAGACAAAGAGTCAGAGAGAGGGAGTGAGCAAGTGGGAAGGATAAAGACAAAGTGACAGAGAGAGGGAGTGAGCAAGTGGGAAGGATAAAGACAAAGTGACAGAGAGAGGGAGTGAGCAAGTGGGAAGGATAAAGACAAAGAGTCAGAGAGAGGGAGTGAGCAAGTGGGAAGGATAAAGACAAAGAGTCAGAGAGAGGGAGTGAGCAAGTGGGAAGGATAAAGACAAAGAGTCAGAGAGAGGGAGTGAGCAAGTGGGAAGGATAAAGACAAAGTGATAGAGAGAGGGTGTCAGGCATATGTGTATAGGTGGCAGGGAAGTCAGGCGCAGGAGAGTCAAACGGAGTATTTTAATAATGTCCTAGTAACATGCTCCATAACACTAAACAGAAAAAGGAACATAAACAAATATGGGCACGAAGACCCGTTGCGCACCTATACAACAAAAACACTACACTGACAATAAACAATCTCTGACAAAGACATGAGGGGAAACAGAGGGTTAAAAACACAACAGGTAATGAATGGGATTGAAAACAGGTGTGTGGGAAGACAAGACAAAACCAATGGAAAATTAAAAATGGATCAATGATGGCTCGAAGACCGGTGACGTCGAACGCCGAGCACCGCCCGAACAAGGAGAGGCAACGACTTCGGAAGAAGTCGTGACAGTACCCCCCCCCTGACGCGCGGCTCCAGTGGCGCTTCGACACCGGCCTCGGGGACGACCCGGAGGGCGAGGTGCAGGGCGATCCGGATGGAGACGGTGGAATTCTGATAACATGGAAGGATCTAACACGTCCTCCACCGGAACCCAGCATCTCTCCTCCGGCCCGTAACCCTCCCAGTCCATGAGGTACTGAAGGCCCCTCGCCCGATGTCTCGAATCCAAAATGGATCGAACAGAGTACGCCGGAACCCCCTCGATGTCTAGAGGAGGCGGAGGAACATTGCGCACTTCAGCCTCCTGGAGCGGGCCAGCCACCACCGGCCTGAGGAGAGACACATGGAACGAGGGGTTAATACGGTAATTAGTGGGCAGTTGTAACCTATAACATACCTCGTTCACTCTCCTCAGGACTTTAAACGGCCCCACAAACCGCGGACCCAGCTTCCGGCAGAGCAGGCGGAGGGGCAGGTTTCGGGTCGAGAGCCAGACCCTGTCCCCTGGTGCAAACACTGGGGCCTCACTGCGGCGACAGTCTGCGCCAATTTTCTGGCGCCTTATGGCGCCTTAAGGTGGACGTGGGATGCCTCCCAAGTTTGCTCAGCGTGCCGAAACCAATTGTCCACCGCAGGAGCCTCAGTCTGGCTCTGATGCCAAGGAGCCAGAACCGGCTGATACCCTAATACACTTTGAAAGGGAGTAAGGTTAGTGGAGGAGTGATGTAGCGAGTTCTGAGCCATCTCTGCCCAGGGCACGAACTTCGCCCACTCATCCGGCCGATCCTGGCAATAAGACCGCAGAAACCTACCCACATCCTGGTTAACTCTCTCCACCTGCCCATTACTCTCGGTGTGAAAACCTGAGGTAAGACTAACCGAGATCCCCAGACGCTCCATGAACGCCTTCCAGACCCTTGATGTGAACTGGGGACCCCGATCAGACACTATATCCTCAGGCACCCCATAGTGCCGGAAAACGTGTGTAAACAGGGCCTCTGCAGTTTGTAAGGCCGTAGGGAGACCGGGCAAAGGGAGGAGACGACAGGACTTTGAAAACCGATCCACAACGACCAGGATCGTGGTGTAACCCTGTGAAGCTGGAAGATCAGTCAAAAAATCCACCGACAGGTGCGACCACGGCCGTTGAGGAACGGGTAGAGGTTTTAGCTTACCTCTGGGCAGGTGTGTAGGAGCCTTGCACTGGGCGCACACCGAGCAGGAAGAAACATAAATCCTCACGTCCTAAGCTAAAGTGGGCCACCAGTACCTCCCTTCAAGACAGCGCATCGTCTGGCCTATACCAGGATGACCAGAGGAGGGTGACGTGTGAGCCCAATAGATCAATCGGTCACGGACAGCAGACGGAACGTACAGATGACCAGCTGGACACTCAGGGGGAGAGGGCTCTGCACGTGACGCCCGCTCAATGTCCGCGTCCAGCTCCCACACTACAGGCGCCACCAGACACGAAGCTGGGAGTATGGGAGTGGGATCCATGGATCGCTCCTCTGTGTCACACAGCCGAGACAATGCGTCTGCCTTAACGTTCTGGGAGCCTGGTCTGTAAGAAAGAGTAAACACAAAACGAGTGAAAAACATGGCCCCCCTTCCCTCGCGAGGATTCAATCTCTTCGCCTGCCGGATGTACTCCAGATTGAGGTGGTCAGTCCAGATGAGAAAAGGGTGTTTAGCCCCCTCAAGCCAATGCCTCCACACCTTCAAGGCTTCTATGACAGCTAACAGCTCTCGGTTCCCCACATCATAGTTTCGCTCCGCCGGGCTGAGCTTCTTCAAAAAGAAAGCACAGGGGCGAAGCTTCAGTGGCGTACCCGGATGCTGAGAGAGCACTGCTCCTATCCCAGCTTCGGATGCGTCCACCTCCACTATGAATGGCAAAGAGGGATCCAGATGAGCCAGCACAGGCACCGAGGTAAACAGAGTCTTCAGGTGCTCAAAAGCCCTGTTCGCCTCAGCCGACCACCACAAGCGCACCGGGCCCCCCTTTAGCAGTGAGGTAATGGGAGCTGCCACCTGACCAAAACCCCGGATAAACCTCCGGTAGTAATTGGCAAACCCCAAAAAACGCTGCAACTCCTTTACCGTGGTTGGAGTCGGCCAATTGCGCACGGCTGTAATGCAGTCGCTCTCCATCTGCACTCCTGAAGTGGAAATCCGATGCCCTAGGAAGGAGATGAATTGTTGGAAGAACAAGCATTTCTCAGCCTTGACATATAGATCATGCTCCAACAGGCGACCAAGCACCCTGCGCACTAGGGACACATGCTCGGCGCGTGTAGCAGAGTATATCAGAATATCCTCGATATACACCACCACACCCTGTCCGTGCAGGTCCCTGAAGATCTCATCTACAAATGATTGGAAAACTGATGGAGCATTCATCAACCCATATGGCATGACAAGGTACTCATAATGACCTGAGGTGGTGCTAAATGCCGTCTTCCACTCATCACCCTTCCGAATACGCACCAGATTGTACGCACTCCTGAGATCCAATTTTGTGAAAAAACGTGCCCCGTGCATTAACTCAATAACCGTATTGATCAGAGGTAGCGGGTAACTATATTTCACTGTGATTTTATTAAGACCTCGATAATCAATGCACGGGCGTAAACCGCCATCCTTTTTTTCACAAAAAAGAAACTCGAAGAGACGGGTGAAATGGATGGCTGAATGAACCCCTGATGCAGGGATTCAGAGACATATGTCTCCATAGCCTCCGTCTCCGCTTGCGACAGGGGATACACGTGACTCTTGGGATATGCAGTGTCTACCAGGAGATCTATCGCACAATCCCCCTGTCGATGGGGTGGTAATTGAGTTGCCTTTTTTTTACAGAAGGCGAGAGCCAAATCGGCATATTCGGGGGGAATGCGCACGGTGGAGACCTGGTCTGGACTTTCCACCGTAGTAGCACCAACGGAAACCCCTAAACACCTACCTGAGCATTCTCGCGACCACCCCGTGAGAGCCCTCTGTGGCCAAGAAACAGTGGGGTTATGGCAAGCTAACCAGGGTAGGCCTAGCACCACAGAATATGCAGGAGAATCAATAAGGAAAAGACTAATCTTCTCCTTGTGACCCTCCTGCGTTATCATACACAAAGGTGCGGTTACCTCCCTGATAAACCCTGACCCTAATGGTCGACTATCTAAGGCATGAATAGGGAAAGGCATATCCACAGGAACAATAGGGATTCCTAAACTATGAGCTAAACTTTTATTAATGAAATTCCCAGCCGCACCTGAATCTACTAGCGCCTTATACTGGGAATGCAGGGAAAAATCAGGAAAAGAGACCGAGACAAACATTAGTGCAACAGAGGGCTCTGGATGAGAATGGTGCCTACTCACCTGGGGTGATGCCAGAATGCCCTGCCTGCCTTCTCTATTCCCAGAGGAACCAACCCGGCACCGACCAGCAGTGTGCCCTCTGCGACCATGAATGGTGCTCGAGCGGGAACCCCCTCCGGTCTCCCTGCGCACCATCCCTCCCAATTCCATAGGTTCGGGAGAGAGGGTGCGGGAGGATGGAACAACCAGACCCCGATCTAGACGTCCACGAGTAGCCAGCATGTTGTCCAGCTTGATGGACATGTCCACCAGCTGGTCGAAGGTGAGGGTGGTGTCTCTACAGGCCAGCTCCCGACGGACGTCCTCGCGCAGACTACAACGGTAATGGTCGATCAGGGCCCTGTCGCTCCATCCAGCATCGGCAGCCAAGGTCCTAAACTCCAAAGCAAACTCCTGTGCACTCCTCGTCTCCTGCCTCAGATGATAGAGGAGCTCACACGCTGCTTTGCCTTCAGGTGGATGATCGAATACTATCCGGAATTGGCGGGTGAACTCCTCAAAATGGTCCAGCGCTGCATCCTCCCTACGACACACAGCGCTGGCCCATTCCAGGGCTTTCCCGGTGAGGCATGAGACGAGGGCGTAACTCTTCTCACGGTCAGATGGTACTGCGGAGGCCGTGGCTAGATACAAGTTCAGTTTAAGGAGGAATCCCTGGCAGCCGGCAGTATCTCCGTTGTATCCCGTGGGTAGGGATAAATGGATCTTCGGTTCCGGAGAGGAAAAAACGTTCAAGGGAGATTCCGGTTGTGGTGGCGCTGGAGAAACTCCCTGTCTCTCCCAGCGATCCATATTCTGGACAATGCGATCCATGACGGAGCTTATACAGTCAATCTCCTCCTCTTGTTCCCGAACGCATTCCTCCAGCTCCATGAGCATAGTGTCCTCTCCTGCTGACTTCATGGTTTTGGTCAGAGATTCTGTCAGGCATATGTGTATAGGTGGCAGGGAAGTCAGGCGCAGTAGAGTCAAACGGAGTGTAAAATGGAGTCTTTTAATAATGTCCTAGTAACATGCTCCATAACACTAAACAGAAAAAGGAACATGAACAAATATGGGTACGAAGACCCGTCGCGCACCTATACAACAAAAACACTGCACTGACAATAAACAATCTCTGACAAAGACATGAGGGGAAACAGAGGGTTAAATACACAACAGGTAATGAATGGGATTGAAAACAGGTGTGTGGGAAGACAAGACAAAACCAATGGAAAATTAAAAATGGATCAATGATGGCTCGAAGACCGGTGACGTTGAACGCCGAGCACCGCCCGAACAAGGAGAGGCAACGACTTCGGCAGAAGTCGTGACAGAGGGAGTGAGCAAGTGGGAAGGATAAAGACAAAGTGACAGAGAGAGGGAGTGAGCAAGTGGGAAGGATAAAGACAAAGTGACAGAGAGAGGGAGTGAGCAAGTGGGAAGGATAAAGACAAAGAGTCAGAGAGAGGGAGTGAGCAAGTGGGAAGGATAAAGACAAAGAGTCAGAGAGAGGGAGTGAGCAAGTGGGAAGGATAAAGACAAAGAGTCAGAGAGAGGGAGTGATCAAGTGGGAAGGATAAAGACAAAGAGTCAGAGAGAGGGAGTGAGCAAGTGGGAAGGATAAAGACAAAGAGTCAGAGAGAGGGAGTGAGCAAGTGGGAAGGATAAAGACAAAGAGTCAGAGAGAGGGAGTGATCAAGTGGGAAGGATAAAGACAAAGAGTCAGAGAGAGGGAGTGAGCAAGTGGGAAGGATAAAGACAAAGAGTCAGAGAGAGGGAGTGAGCAAGTGGGAAGGATAAAGACAAAGAGTCAGAGAGAGGGAGTGAGCAAGTGGGAAGGATAAAGACAAAGAGTCAGAGAGAGGGAGTGAGCAAGTGGGAAGGATAAAGACAAAGAGTCAGAGAGAGGGAGTGAGCAAGTGGGAAGGATAAAGACAAAGAGTCAGAGAGAGGGAGTGAGCAAGTGGGAAGGATAAAGACAAAGAGTCAGAGAGAGGGAGTGAGCAAGTGGGAAGGATAAAGACAAAGAGTCAGAGAGAGGGAGTGAGCAAGTGGGAAGGATAAAGACAAAGAGTCAGAGAGAGGGAGTGAGCAAGTGGGAAGGATAAAGACAAAGAGTCAGAGAGAGGGAGTGAGCAAGTGGGAAGGATAAAGACAAAGAGTCAGAGAGAGGGAGTGAGCAAGTGGGAAGGATAAAGACAAAGAGTCAGAGAGAGGGAGTGAGCAAGTGGGAAGGATAAAGACAACGAGCCAGAGTGAGGGAGTGAGCAAGTGGGAAGGATAAAGACAAAGTGACAGAGAGCGATGTGAGACGTCACATTGACTCTCACAAAAGCCGCTTTACCTTGAAATGTCAGGCAGCAGCAGAAAGGGATTTCACTCTTTCCAGCAATAAAAATGCATACAGTTGATGTACTAGCTAATCAATGGCGATATCTGTCAACAAACGAATGAGCTTCAATCCACAACACATTATGCCAATACCTTTGGCTACTTTTGATTTCTTTGGGTTAAGGTGTTTTTATTACCGAATTCCAACTCATTTGTCATTAATCACGTAGCTCACACTGTAAAAAGTATTCATATGGCTCGAAGTTCAGTCTTTACTGCAACACTATATCAAATCATTCAGCCTGTCAGCCAATCAGAGCCTGACCCACGATACAGTCAGATAGCACTCCCACGGTGACAGGCAGCTGCTGATGTTGATAGACCACTAGTGCTTTCAAATTCTCAGAAAACTAGCTAGCTACAGATGCTGTATCTTAATTTGATCATCCTGTTGCAGGATTTTTCTTGCACAGCAGAAAATGCAAACTTGTAGTGTATCCACGGTTTAAAAAGGCTTCCAAGGTTGTTGTATCAAATTTAACATTACAGACTTGATTTGCCCTAAGGAAAAATGTATTTACCCCTACAAACAAAATGTCAATTAATTATAATCCACATAACAATTCACATTTCCTGTTGATGCAGGATTATTTTCAGGGTCTGAAATTAAGATAAAGCATCTGTACTCTCAGACGAATGCTCCACAATCACCTAATAGAAAACCCAAAACCCTTCAGAAGAATGCTCCACAATCACCTAATAGAAAACCAAAACCCTTCAGAAGAATGCTCCACAATCACCTAATAGAAAAACCCTAATAGAAAAAAACCCTTCAGACGAATGCTCCACAATCACCTAATAGAAAACCCAAAACCCTTCAGAAGAATGCTCCACAATCACCTAATAGAAAACCCAAAACCCTTCAGAAGAATGCTCCACAATCACCTAATAGAAAACCCAAAACCCTTCAGAAGAATGCTCCACAATCACCTAATAGAAAACCCAAAACCCTTCAGAAGAATGCTCCACAATCACCTAATAGAAAACCCTAATAGAAAAAAACTTCCTTCTAATAGAAAAGAAGAATGCTCCACAATCACCTAATAGAAAACCCCAAACCCTTCAGAAGAATGCTCCACAATCACCTAATAGAAAACCCAAAACCCTTCAGAAGAATGCTCCACAATCACCTAATAGAAAACCCAAAACCCTTCAGAAGAATGCTCCACAATCACCTAATAGAAAACCCAAAACCCTTCAGAAGAATGCTCCACAATCACCTAATAGAAAACCCCAAACCCTTCAGAAGAATGCTCCACAATCACCTAATAGAAAACCCAAAACCCTTCAGAGAATGCTCCACAATCACCTAATAGAAAACCCAAAACCCTTCAGAAGAATGCTCCACAATCACCTAATAGAAAACCAAAACCCTTCAGAAGAATGCTCCACAATCACCTAATCAAAATTCAGAAGAATGCTCCACAATCACCTAATAGAAAACCCAAAACCCTTCAGAAGAATGCTCCACAATCACCTAATAGAAAACCCAAAACCCTTCAAATTACTTTTAAACGGTAGAATCCCATCTGGACTAAAGTGTGTTATAATGACTTAGTAACCACATTAAGAAACTATGCAGAATTTTACACCAACCACTAGGCTACATCTGCCTGTTGCAAATAAACATAAAACTCCATTCTGTTCTTTCCACACTGAGTTTCATTCATTTCAGCACCACCTTGAAGGACATCTCCACATAACAGCAGTGAAGCAGCATGCATTTATACAATGACTGAGGGAATTTAGTTCCAGTTCTCTTGAGTCATGATGGCAGTCAAATCCCCTGTGGCCGTTTAGTCACAGTAACTAGGCTTCTCCCAGCTCTGATGCTGCTGATGGTCATTAGTAGTCTACCAAACATACTAACTGCCTGGTACTCAGCACTCTATTGTCCCTCTAATCACTCTGACATCATTGTAAATGTAATCGAAAATCTAATCAAACACTTCATGAGAGCCCATGAGCTCATGTTGTGCAACATTTCTATAGGCTATGCAATTGCGTGAGAAAACAGAGTGATGCCCTCTATATCAGCTTTCTATCGGCTAGACCTACTATATTTATTTCTCAACTTTCCTAATATTGAGCACATTGCTCCTCTTAACAACAGGAGTATAGCCTACCTGGCTGGCATTAAGTATACTTTTTTAAATGTAGATGTTTCCAAAGGTCTGCACCAGTGGCTTGTATGCTATGCGTGGAAGCCAGGAGATGCTAAACATGTTTATGTTAATTAACAGTAAATTACCGTGAGACTGGCTGTTTACATGACAATCACCGGCTGACAAAATGTAATGACCGCCACATCCCTAATTACGATCAATTAATTGCAAAGAAGAAAAACTACCGTACACACACACACACACACACACACACACACACACACACACACACACACACACACACACACACACACACACACACACACACACACACACACACACACACACACACACACACAGCAGTGTAAATGAGTGCCCCTGGCCAGTATTATATCATATTTACAGCTATATTATCTTTACAGATGTATTATAGCATCTTCACAGGTGTATTGTTAATCTTTACAGGTGCATTGTTAATCTTTACAGGTGTATTATATACTCTTCACAGGTGTATTGTTAATCTTTACAGGTGCATTGTTAATCTTTACAGGTGTATTGTTAAACTTTACAGGTGTATTGTATAATCTTTACAGGTGTATTGTATAATCTTTACAGGTGATTTATATCATCTTCACAGGTGTATTATATACTCTTTACAGGTGTATTATGTATTGTTAATCTTTACAGGTGTATTATATACTCTTTACAGGTGTATTATCTTTACAGGTGCATTGTTAATCTTTACAGGTGTATTATGTATTGTTAATCTTTACAGGTGTATTATATACTCTTTACAGGTATATTATCTTTAGAGGTGCATTGTTAATCTTTACAGGTGTATTATATACTCTTTACAGGTATATTATCTTTACAGGTGCATTGTTAATCTTTACAGGTGTATTATATACTCTTTACAGGTATATTATCTTTAGAGGTGCATTGTTAATCTTTACAGGTGTATTATATACTCTTTACAGGTATATTATCTTTACAGGTGTATTATATACTCTTTACAGGTATATTATCTTTACAGGTGTATTATATACTCTTTACAGGTATATTATCTTTACAGGTGTATTGTTAATCTTTACAGGTGTATTATATACTCTTTACAGGTATATTATCTTTAGAGGTGCATTGTTAATCTTTACAGGTGTATTATATACTCTTTACAGGTATATTATCTTTACAGGTGTATTATATACTCTTTACAGGTATATTATCTTTACAGGTGCATTGTTAATCTTTACAGGTGTATTATATACTCTTTACAGGTATATTATCTTTAGAGGTGCATTGTTAATCTTTACAGGTGTATTATATACTCTTTACAGGTATATTATCTTTACAGGTGTATTATATACTCTTTACAGGTATATTATCTTTACAGGTGTATTATATACTCTTTACAGGTATATTATCTTTACAGGTGCATTGTTAATCTTTACAGGTGTATTATATACTCTTTACAGGTATATTATCTTTACAGGTGTATTATATACTCTTTACAGGTATATTATCTTTACAGGTGTATTATATACTCTTTACAGGTATATTATCTTTACAGGTGTATTGTTAATCTTTACAGGTGTATTATATACTCTTTACAGGTATATTATCTTTAGAGGTGCATTGTTAATCTTTACAGGTGTATTATATACTCTTTACAGGTATATTATCTTTAGAGGTGCATTGTTAATCTTTACAGGTGTATTATATACTCTTTACAGGTATATTATCTTTAGAGGTGCATTGTTAATCTTTACAGGTGTATTATATACTCTTTACAGGTATATTATCTTTAGAGGTGCATTGTTAATCTTTACAGGTGTATTATATACTCTTTACAGGTATATTATCTTTACAGGTGTATTATATACTCTTTACAGGTATATTATCTTTACAGGTGTATTATATACTCTTTACAGGTATATTATCTTTACAGGTGTATTGTTAATCTTTACAGGTGTATTATATACTCTTTACAGGTATATTATCTTTACAGGTGTATTATATACTCTTTACAGGTATATTATCTTTAGAGGTGCATTGTTAATCTTTACAGGTGTATTATATACTCTTTACAGGTATATTATCTTTAGAGGTGCATTGTTAATCTTTACAGGTGTATTATATACTCTTTACAGGTATATTATCTTTGTGCATTGTTAATCTTTACAGGTGTATTATATACTCTTTACAGGTATATTATCTTTACAGGTGTATTATTAATCTTTACAGGTATATTATCTTTACAGGTGTATTATATATCTTTACAGGTATATTATCTTTACAGGTGTATTGTTAATCTTTACAGGTGTATTATATACTTTACAGGTATATTATCTTTACAGGTGTATTATTATATCTTTACAGGTATTTATCTTTACAGGTGCATTGTTAATCTTTACAGGTGTATTATATACTCTTTACAGGTATATTATCTTTAGAGGTGCATTGTTAATCTTTACAGGTGTATTATATACTCTTTACAGGTATATTATCTTTATGTATTATATACTCTTTACAGGTATATTATCTTTACAGGTGTATTATATACTCTTTACAGGTATATTATCTTTACAGGTGCATTGTTAATCTTTACAGGTGTATTATATACTCTTTACAGGTATATTATCTTTACAGGTGCATTGTTAATCTTTACAGGTGTATTATATACTCTTTACAGGTGTATTATCTTTACAGGTGCATTGTTAATCTTTACAGGTATTATATACTCTTTACAGGTATATTATCTTTAGAGGTGCATTGTTAATCTTTACAGGTGTATTATATACTCTTTACAGGTGTATTATCTTTACAGGTGTATTGTTAATCTTTACAGGTGTATTATATACTCTTTACAGGTATATTATCTTTACAGGTGTATTATATACTCTTTACAGGTGTATTATCTTTACAGGTGCATTGTTAATCTTTACAGGTGTATTATATACTCTTTACAGGTATATTATCTTTAGAGGTGCATTGTTAATCTTTACAGGTATATTATATACTCTTTACAGGTATATTATCTTTACAGGTGTATTACCATTACCTGTCGTCATTCTGAAAGGACTGGTCCCCCAGCAGCAGGTCCCTGAAGCGGTAGCGGGGCGGTAGAGGAGGGACCTCAGAGTCCACCTCCAACTTGAGGGCTGAGATGTCCAGAATAACTCCACTGTTGCTGCTGTTGTTCTTCTGGAGGGTCTCCGTGGAGTCAGACCTGACAACATACAAAGAAATCTAAGAAAGACATACAGTATAAAAGAATATGTAGGGTTGGATGACTTAAGACACGATCTCTGATTGCTGGCAAGCAGCTTTTGATATGATCTCTGACACTGACTGACATACTGAGTTGCTGACAGAGCACTGAGGAGGTTAGAATATAGTCTCACAGTGGGATATGATACGTTTTGAGTTGTTGACAGCACAGAGGTACAACTATGATATGTCTCAATGGTTGACAGCAAGGTTTAACAAGCACATCCATGTACTTTATCTCCTCTTATTCTGTAATGTTCCATTGCAATGAAAGGGAAAGGAATGACAAGCAAGCAGAGAAGGAAATTACATTTTTATCAAGGGATTTGTTCATATCTGTGTCGATGCAAGAGTATGTGTGTGTTGTGTGTGTGCATGCACACACACACATGTGTTTGAGTGTTTAAAGTGATCAAAACAGAGTTGTACAGATCCACACTGAGCACTAACACAAATATATAAAATCTGATTAAATCAATGGCCTGATCAACTGCCCAGAGTCTGGGCCATCCACATTTTCACCACATGAGCAAAAATGTATAAATAAATGCTGAATAGAATTCCAACCATTTTTGGCATTAGATGGGATTTTTAGAAACAGACCTGTGGATGGAAAATGTTAAATCCATCAACTTGTGCAGTAATTGAATGGTAAGATTATCCTAAGCAATTTGGATCCAGTTAAAATGGAAAGGTTTCCCTCCGCATTAAATAACTAAGCCACATAGTCTGCACATTTTGATTATGTGAAATTTGATGTCTGAGGACGATTTCCACGGCGACAATACATGATGTATTCATGATGCATTAAACCCCCGAGAGAACACAGACCATCTCCCTAGCTGAACATATAGCCTGCATCCCAAATAGACACCCTATTTCCTACAGATACCGTATCTTCATTTGAGAAAGTTTGAAAACACAGCAGGAAAATAATCCTGCAGCAACAGGTCATGTGAATTATTATGTGGATTATAATGAATGGACATTTTTTTGTAGGGGTTGATACATTTTACTTTAGGGTAAATATTTTAACGTGGAAATGACTAACTTTAGAAGCCTTTTTGAACCTTGAGTACGAAACAAGTTGGCATTTCCTGCTGAGCAAGAACATTCCCGCAACAACAGAATGACCAAATTAAGATACAGCATGTGTATATAGCTACAGTAGTGCACGACTTTTGAGCACAGCCCTCTGGTCAAGAGTCATGCGCGACATAGAGAATTAGGGTGTCATTTGAGAGGCAAGGTTTAATAAATGTTCTGTACAGAACGGTAGTATTGGTCGGAGCAGTCCACTGAATACAGCATTAAACATAGTCAAATGAAGATAAACAGGTTTCAATTATTCAGGATCACTCTGGGACCATTTCATCATGGCTGCTGTATTGATACTGGTGGAGTGTTTAAGTAGAAGATCAAACAAACATAGGCTTACAGCCGATACAAACACACACACACTATTTTCATGTCAGTCCTTGTCACGTTGACAAGAAACATTACCTGTCACCATGGGATCTCGAGGATCGACGCAGCGGGCTCATGGTCGCGTCTTGGTGAGGGATTTAGGAATGAGAGAGAGAGAGAGAGAGAGAGAGAGAGAGAGAGAGAGAGAGAGAGAGAGAGAGAGAGAGAGAGAGATAGGAAAATAGAGGATAAGAGAAGCAGAGTTCAACATGGATAATACATCTACAAGGTGGGGGGTATACAGTGTGTAACACGATAACACACACAGCATACATGTCAGCTTAACTCTGTGCTGCTGCTGAGGCAACCAATCCCTCTGAAGTCACCTCTTCTTTTACTTTCCTTCTTTAAGGATTACTCCAACATGCGGTTGATGGCTAAGACGAGCTGGGACAAACCCTCTGGATGGCTTATGTCTCACTATAACACAGTGTCATGAAAAGTCAAAGTACTGTTTTAGATCAGTGGTATTCAAAGTCAGGGTCGCAATGGAAACAGCAGTAGGGTCGCCAAAAAGTAAAGAAATATATATATTTAAGAGTATGGAATACATTTTTTGAGAAAGATAATTTGACAAATACAATTTTATTGAGTAAATGTATTTATTGGTTTCTTTTCATTTTGATAAGAGATGAAAATGCAATGAACTGAAAGTTATTTGATGATGTCAAATCAAAATGTACCGATTTTAAGGTTGTGTCATCAGATTTGGGGTGGGATCGCAAGAAATTCTTGGGGGAAAAAATGGGGTCCCTGCTGAAAAATTCTTAATACTACTGTTTTAAATTTAGGCAATGTGCTACGTGGAGCCTTTGATAATCAACAAGCAGTAAAGTGCCTCTCTGATTTGCTGTAAAAACACTAAGTGGACAATATGGGACTCAAATGGGTTATTTGCTGATCTTGTGTGTGACGAATGCTTCACTCCAAAAAAAGGACATCATTTCTAAACGCTTTGTTTGGTCCTTCAGAAATGTACAGACTTTATCAAGCAACTAATTAGCTTACAGACATAAAAACACAATGATTTCTCTCTTTTGTATACTAGTGGTGTGCTGAAAATGTGGACTCAATAGTAGTGGGCTCAAAGCATAAATGTTGGCACAGAGGTAGATAGATGTACAGTATGTACTCTAAACATATACATATATGGAGCCACTGCAGATTTGGCCCCTGGGGGGCGTGGCAGCCACTATAACTCAAAAATAAAAATATATATTTACATATTGTCTCTATAACAAGTTCAGTTGATAGCCCATAGCATTCCAAAGTTAAAGTTAAAAGACTGATGGCACCGGTGCCCATATACTGTAGCCTATATAACATATCGCCATAGTATAGTAGTGGCTATTTTTGTTAATACTGGTATGTCAGATTAGCTCAATCGCCAAATTCAACCTCTAAAAAAAACATAAAATAACCATTCAAAACATGAACAACATACATAAACATGGAATTAGATTTTTAATTGTGTGAAAATGTTCTAATGTGTGTACAATATGCTTATTTTTGGAAATGTAAATAATTTACTTGTGTTGCAAAATGTTAATAAAATAAAAAGTGTTACTGTTTGACAGAAAGTGTATTTTTGCCATCATTTCCAGTTTGGGGAGGAAAAAAAGAACAGTTTTTGTGCTTTTAGTGGTCGAAATATGTTGGTGCTTTTAGGGTCAATCTTTGTACCATGCTCAACGTCCCAACTCCTTATCTGGAGCTCTCATACAGTACATAGGGAGCTCTCCAATGCACACAAGTGGCTAATGACTATATGGGTCAGCCCTGTAGGCGGTCATCATGAGAGAATGGACAGGCTGGAGTGGGCTTATCAGAGAGAGAGAGAGAGAGAGAGAGAGAGAGAGAGAGAGAGAGAGAGAGAGAGAGAGAGAAAGAGAGAGAGAGAGAAGTATCATCAACAGCAGACATCTACATTTCCTCAGTGAAAACAATGTACTGAGGCTCTGATTTGTTGATTTGTTGGTAGAAATATATATATTTGGACTCAATTTGGCATGGAGCTCTGCTGTAAAAATTGATGGAAAGTGGTGTTGGGGGGAAAACATACAACATTTTAAAATTGTTTTTATATGACCAGGTAAAACCCATTGAGGTTAAAAACCTCTTTTGCGAGGGTGACATGGCAAGAAGGCAAAACAAGGAAATAGCAGTGTGTCCACAAAACATTACAGAAAAATACAGAATACACACAAAAAGACCAAGTGTCACAAGTTAAAGATACAATTGAAGATTAGAAACAACTGCAGTCATCACAAACAGTGTTGTCGATCGGAGTCTTAAAAACAGGCAAAAACACTAACTCCCCTAACTTTAAAATCTTCTGAATCATCTTCCAGGATGAATGGGAATTATGTGTAAAACATGTTTTTCCCATCTCAGTTCAAGCCTTATGAACAGGCAAGGACAGCAGCGACATTATAAAATCCATTAACACAAACAATAAGTGTGCGGTTAAAATTGGCAACAAAAAAAAGGTTTATTTTCACATGGCCGTGGGTTGAGACAGGGATGCAGCTTGAGCCCCACCCTCGTTCAACATATACAGTACATTCGGAAAGTATTCAGACCCCTTGACTTTTTCCACATGTTGTTACGTTTCAGTATTATTCTACAATGGATTCAATTATATATATTTCTCATCAATCTACACACAATACCCTATAATGACACAGAGTCCCCCGGTACTGCTGCTCATTCCACGAACCAGGTCTATTTCACCAGCTTTCTAGGCGTCACTGAACTGGATTCATTACCACCAACCCCGGGCTGTCTTGTCTCATTACGCACACCTGTTTCCCAATCCCCCTGATTAGTATGTTATATATGTGCCCGCTGTTCCCCATTGTTCTTGTCGGTTACTGTTCCCATGTCAGTTGGTCTTGTGAGTACCAGTGCTTTATTGTTTAGGCTTTCGTGCTACGTGTATTGTGCACTTGTTATTTCGGGTCTCGTCCCATGTAGTGTTATGACGGGTCTCGTCCCATGTAATATTACGAGGTTTAAACCTCGCTCTTTTGTTTGGGTTACATCCCTGTGTATTTTATAGATGGGTTTGTTTTGGGCATCGTCCCTGTGTTGTCCCTGTGTCTTTTTCAAACATTATTTACATAACTATACAGACCCTTTGCTATGAGACTTGAAATTGAGCTCAGGTGCATCCTGTGTCCATTGATCATCCTTGAGATTTTTCCACCTGTGGTAAATTCAATTGACTTGACATGATTTGGAAAGGCACACACCTGTCTATTTAAGGTCCCACAGTTGACCGTGCATGTCAGAGCAAAAACCAAGCCATGTGGTCAAAGTATTTGTCGGCAGAGCTCCGAGACAGGATTGTGTCGAGGCACAGATCTGGGGAACGGTACCAATATTTTTTTTGCAGCATTGAATGTCCCCAAAAACACAGTGACCTCCATCATTCTTAAATGGAAGAAGTTTGGAACCACCAAGACTCTTCCAAGCCCGGCCAAACTGAGCAAATTGAGAAGGGGTTCCTCAGGGTTCCTAAAGGACTCTCAGACCATGAGAAACAAGATTCTCTGGTCTGATGAAACCAAGATTGAACTATTTCGCCTGAATGCGAAGTGTCACATCTGGAGGAAACTTTGCACCATTCCTACGGTGAAGCATGGTGGTGGCAGCGTCATGCTGTCGGGATATTTTTCAGTGGCTGGGACTGGGAGACTCATCAGGAATGAAGGAATGATGAACGGAGCAAAGTACAGAGAGATCCTTGATGAAATCCTGCTCCAGAGCGCTCGGGACATCGGACTGGGGTGAAGGTTCACCTTCCAACAGGACAACGACCCTAAGCACACAGCCAAGGCAACGCAGGAGTGGATTTGGGACAAGTCTCTGAATGTCCCTGAGTGGCCCAGCCAAATCCCGGATTTGAAACCGATCAAACATCTCTGGAGAGACCTGAAACTAGCTGTGCAGCGACGCTCCCCATCCAAGCTGACAGAGCTTGAGAGGATCTGCAAAAAATAATGGGAGATACTCCCCAATTGTAGCATCGTACCCAAGAACACTCAATTATGTAATCGCTGCCAAAGGTGCTTCAACAAAGTACTGAGTAAAGGGTCTGAATACTTATGCTAATGTCATAATTCAGTTTTTATTTTTAATACATTTGCAAAAAAATTCTAAAAACCTGTTCTTGCTTTGTCATTATGGGGTATTGTATGTAGATTGATGAGGGAAAAAACTATTGAATCCTTTTCAGAATAAGGCTGAAATAATAAAATGTGGAAAAAGTCAAGGGGTCAGAATACTTTCCGAATAAACTGTATATCAACGTATTGGCGAGGGCACTAGAACAATCTGCAGCACCCGGCTTCACCCTACTAGAATCTGAAGTCAAATGTCTACTGTTTGCTGATGATCTGGTGGTTCTGTCCCCAACCAAGGAGGGCCTACAGCAGCACCTAGATCTTCTGCACGGATTCTGTCAGACCTGCCTGGACCCTCACAGTAATTCTCAGTAAGACAAAAAGAATGGTGTTCCAAAAAAGGTCCGGTTGCCAGGACCACAAATACAAATTCCATCTACACACCGTTGTCCTAGAGCACACACAAAACTATACATACCTCGGCCTAAACATCAGCGCCACAGGTAACTTCCACAAAGCTGTGAACGATCTGAGAGACAAGGCAAGAACGTCCTTCTACGCCATCAAAAGGAACATAAAATTTGACATAGGATCTGGTGAAAAATACTTTAATCAGTTATAGGACCCATTGCCCTTTATGGTTGTGAGGTCTGGGGACTGCTCACCAACCAAAAAACACCAAATATCCTGTGTACAATGTAAAACAAATAATGCATGGCGAGACGAATTAGGCCGATACTTACTAATTGTCAAAATGCAGAAAAGAGACATTAAATTCTACAACCACCTAAAAGGAACCGATTCCCAAACCTTCCATAACAAAGCCATCACCTATAGAGAGATTCACTTGGAGAAGAATCCACTAAGCAAGCTGGTCCTGGGGCTCTGTTCACAAACACAAACAGACCCAACAAAGCCCCAGGACAGCAACACAATTAGACCCAAACAAATCATGAGAAAACAAAAAGAGAATTACTTGAATTAACAACAAAAAAACTGAGCAAACTGGAATGTTATTTTGCCCTAAACAGAGAGTACACAGTGGCAGAATACCTGACCACTGTGACTGACCCAAACTTAAGGAATGCTTTGACTATGTACATACTCAGTGAGCATAGCCTTGCTATTAAGTCGCTCTGGATAAGAGCGTCTGCTAAATGACTTAAATGTAATGTAAATGTAAATTGAGAGAGGCAGACCTGGCTCTCAAGAGAAGACAGGCTATGTGCACACTGCCCACAAAATGAGGTGGAAACTGAGCTGCATTTCCTAACCTCCTGCCAAATATATGACCATATTAGAGACACATATTTCCCTCAGATCACACCATCACAGCAGCAAGATTTGTGACTTGTTGCCCCAAGAAAAAGGCAACCAGTGAAGAACAAACACCATTGTAAATAAACCCAATATTTATGTTTATTTATTTTCCCATTAGTACTTTAACTATTTGCACATCGTTACAACACTGTATATAGTCATTATATGACATTTGAAATGTATCTATTCCTTTGGAACTTTTGTGAGTGTAACGTGTACTGTTATTTTTTTATTGTTTATTTCACTTTTGTTTATTATCTATGTCACTTGCTTTGGCAAAGTAAACATATTTTTCCAATGCCAATAAAGCCCTTAAATTTAAATTGAATAGGGAGGGAGAGGGAGAGAGAGAGAGAGAAAGAGAAAGAGCAAGAGAGAGAGAGAGAGAGAGAGAGAGACACTGATTAGCAGCCCAGAGGACAAACCCCGAGAAGCCTCCTGTAAGGAGGGATGAGTGTGTGGGGAGATGACGTGAGAGGGCCAGTGACCTTTGTATTTCATTGTTATTTTTACACTGCCTCTATGCACACTCACAGGGCCCTACACACTACACACACTGATACTCCAAAACACACACTGCATCATCTGCTCACTCACACAAATGCACATACATTTATACTGACACTACACACACTCACATACAAACTGCTGCTACTCTGTTTATAGACTCACATACAAACTGCTGCTACTCTGTTTATACGCTCACATACAAACTAGAGGTCGACCGATTAATCGGAATGGCCGATTAATTAGGGCCGATTTCAAGTTTTCATAACAATCGGAAATCGGTATTTTTGGACACCGATTTTGCCTATTTGTTTGTTTTACAACTTTATTTAACTAGGCAAGTCAGTTAAGAACACATTCTTATTTTCAATGACGGCCTAGGAACGGTGGTTTAACTGCCTTGTTCAGGGGCAGAACGACAGATTTTTACCTTGTCAGCTCGGGGGATTCAATCTTGCAACCTTACTGTTAACTAGTCCAACGCTCTAACCACCTGCCTCTCATTGCACTCCATGAGGAGCCTGCCTGTTACGTGAATGCAGTAGAAACCAAGGTAAGTTGCTAGCTAGCATTAAATTTATCTTATAAAAAACAATCAATCAATCATAATCACTAATTATAACTACACATGGTTGATGATATTACTAGTTTATCGAGTGTGTCCTATCGATGCATATAATCGATTCAACGCAGTTGGATGATTTAACAGAAGCGTATTTGCGAAAAAAGCACAATCGTTGCACGACTGTACCTAACCATAAACACCAATGCCTTTCCTAAAATCAATACACAGAAGTATATATTTTTAAACCTGCATATTTAGCTAAAAGAAATCCAGGTTAGCAGGCAATATTAACCAGGTGAAATTGTGACACTTCTCTTGCGTTCATTGCACGCAGAGTCAGTGTATGTGCAACAGTTTGGGCTGCCTGGCTCATTGCGAATTAATTTGCCAGACTTTTAAGTAATTATGACATAACATTGAAAGTTGTACAATGTAACAGGAATATTTAGACTTAGGGATGCCACCCGTTAGATGAAATACCGAACGGTTCCGTATTTCACTGAAATAATAAACTTTTTGTTTTCGAAATTATAGTTTCCGGATTTGACCATATTAATGACCAAAGGCTCGTATTTCTGTGTGTTATTATGTTATAACTAAGTCTATGATTTGATAGAGCAGTCTGACTGAGTGGTGGTAGGCAGCAGCAGGCTCATGAGCATTCATTCAAACAGCACTTTCGTGCGTTTTTCCAGCAGCTCTTTGCAAGTACAGCGCTGTTTATGACTTCAAGCCTATCAGCCTTATGGCTGGTGTAACCAATGTGAAATGGCTAGCTAGTTAGCGGGGTGTGCGCTAATAGCGTTTAAAACATCACTCGCTCTGAGACTTGGAGTAGTTGTTCCTGTTGCTCTGCATAGGTAACACTGCTTCGAGTGTTGCTGTTGTCGATGTGTTCCTGGTTTGAGCCCAGGTAGGAGCAAGGAGAGGGATGGAAGTTATTCTGTTACACTGGCAATACTAAAGTGCCTATAAGAACATCCAATAGTCAAAGGTATATGAAATACAAATGGTATAGAGAGGAATAGTCCTATAAATACTATATTAACTACAACCTAAAACCTCTCACCTTGGAATATTGAAGTCTCATGTTAAAAGGAACCACCAACTTTCATATGTTCTCATGTTCTGAGCAAGGAACTAAAACGCTTTTTTACATGGCACATATTGTACTTTTACTTTCTTCTCCAACACTTTGTTTTTGCATTATGTAAACCAAATTGAACATGTCTCATTATTTATTTGAGGCTAAATTGATTTTTATTGATGTATTATATTAAGTTAAAACAAGTGTTCATTCAGTATTGTTGTAATTGTCATTATTACAAATAAATAAATAAAAATCGTCCTTTAATCAGCATCGGCTTTTTTTGGTCCTCCAATAATCGGGATCGGTATCAGCGTTGAAAAATCATAATCGGTCTAATACAAACTGCTGCTACTCTGTTTATACTCTCACATACAAACTGCTGCTACTCTGTTTATACTCTCACATACAAACTGCTGCTACTCTGTTTATACTCTCACATACAAACTGCTGCTACTCTGTTTATACTCTCACATACAAACTGCTGCTACTCTGTTTATACTCTCACATACAAACTGCTGCTACTCTGTTTATACTCTCACATACAAACTGCTGCTACTCTGTTTATACTCTCACATACAAACTGCTGCTACTCTGTTTATACTCTCACATACAAACTGCTGCTACTCTGTTTATACTCTCACATACAAACTGCTGCTACTCTGTTTATACTCTCACATACAAACTGCTGCTACTCTGTTTATACTCTCACATACAAACTGCTGCTACTCTGTTTATACTCTCACATACAAACTGCTGCTACTCTGTTTATACTCTCACATACAAACTGTTGCTACTCTGTTTATACTCTCACATACAAACTGCTGCTACTCTGTTTATACTCTCACATACAAACTGCTGCTACTCCATTTATACACTCACATACAAACTGCAGCTAAGGGTATATAACAAAGTATTGAGATAAACTTTTGTTATTGACTAAATACTTATTTTCCACCATAATTTGCAAATAATTTCATTAAAAATCCCACAATGTGATTTTCTGGATTTGTTTTCTAATTTTGTATGTCATAGTTGGAGTGTACCTATGATGAAAATTACAGACCTCTCTCATCTTTTTAAGTGGGAGAACTTGCACAATAGGTGGCTGACTAAATACTTTTTTGCCCCACTGTATACCTACCTCTATCGATCCAGTATCCCTGCACATTGTAAAAATGGTAGTGGAACTGACACTGTATATAGTGTGCTTCTTTACTGTATCGTGTGCTTCTTATTTCAGGTTTTTAACTCGTGTGTTTTTGTTCTACCTTGCTATACACAGACAGTGTCACGAGCAACAACAAAAAAACACCTCCTCCTCCATGCTTCACAATGGGAAGCACACATGCGGAGATCATCCGTTCAACTTCTCTGCATCTCACAAAGACAGTGGTTGGAACCATAAATCTCTAATTTGGACACATCAGAAAAAATCTGACAGATTTCCACTGGTCTAATGTCCATTGCTCGTGTTTCTTGGCTCAAGCAAGTCTCTTCTTCTTACTGGTGTCCTTTAGTAGTGGTTTATTTGCTGCAATTCAACCATGAAGGCCTGATTCACACAGTCGCTTCTGAACAGTTGATGTTGAGATGTGTCTGTTACTTGAACTCTGTGAAGCATTTATTTGGGCTGAAGTCTGAGGTGCAGTTAACTCTACTGAACTTATCCTCTGCAGCAGAGGTAACTCTGGGTATTCCTTTCCTGTGGCGGTCCTCGTGAGAGCCATTTTCATCATAGCTCTTGGTGGTTTTTGCAACTGCACTTGAAGAAACTTTGAAAGTTCTTGAAATGTTCCGGATTGACTGACCTTCATGTCTTAAAGTAATGATGGACTGTTGTTTCTCTTTGCTAATTTGAGCTGTTCTTGCCATAATATGGACTTGGTATTTTACCAAATAGGGCTATCTTCTGTATACCATCCCTACCATGTCACAACACAACTAATTGACACAAATACATTAAGAAAAAAATAAATTCCACAAATTAACTTTTAACAAGGCACACCTGTTAATTAAAATGCATTCCAGGTGACTATCTCATGAAGCTGGTTGAGAGAATGCCAAGAGTGTGCAAAGCTGTCATCAAGGCAAAGGGTGGCTACTTTGAAGAATCTCAAATATAAAATATATTTTGATTTGTTTAACAGTTTATTCATTGAATGAAGTCACAATGTTCATTCTGTTCTGTTCTTTACAAATTAAAGTATATTTAAAAAACAATGTAACAAACCCTAAAACATGTTGGACCACAATAGTTCATCTTATGGGTAACACTGGATTGGAATTCAAATGCACTAAATCAGATTAAAACAATGCCATTCACTAATTCTCCTTTCTAAATATTTATTTTCTCCAGATTAGACATCCCAATAAACATGTTTGGAATTATTGCAAAGATACACAGCAGCCTACAATGTTAAAAGTTGAATGGACGACTGATGGCAACAGTGCATTGCCAACTAGCAGAGATGGGACCAAGTCACAATTTTGTAAGTCCTAAGCAAGTCTCAAGTAATGTCCCAAGTTCTACAGCTCAGGCCTAGTTAAGTCCCTCCCTACTTTTGGCGTTCGAGTCCTCTAGTCAATGGTTAAGTGTTTTATGCCACTTTCATTGCAGTTGCAATGCATCAGTGATTTTGGACCCACATGTTTTACAAACTGCACCTCTTATGTCATCCACTACCACATAGTCTTTGAAACCAAATGCAACCATTTTGGGGACTGGTGATGCCCTGATGCACCACAGGTCCCAGAGTGGTGGGGCAAATTGTTTTCCTGGAGGCCTGGAGCTTTCCCTAATCTGGTAACCTAACCTGGTGCAAATCAGGATCATATAGGGTATGACAGTTATTAATTATTAGTTGTAAAAATATATTTATATGGGAGTGGGACCAGACTAACATTTTAGTCATTTAGCAGACGCTCTTATCCAGAGCAATTTACAGGAGCAATTAGGGTTAAGTGCCTTGCTCAAGGGCACACCAACCAATTTTTCACCTGCCCGGCTCAGGATTCAAACCATTGACCTTTCAGTTAATGGCCCAACACTCTTAACCACTAGCCTACCTGCCACCTAGATATACAAACATTTCCTAAACAGGTCACATGGTTTTAAAGAAACTCTGGAAAAACTCAGGAGCCCAAACCTTTACACAGACACAACCACTGCAATTGGACAATTTGTTACGTTTTTCAGATAAAATATTGTAATCAGATTACAGATACTTTTGAAAAACTTTATGATTATTTTGAGGACAACTTTAAAATTCAGAAAGGATGTTTGGGGAAAAAATATGATATTATTATATGTAATAGAAAGCAATGGGTTTGGGGCGGCAAAAAGCTTATTGGTTAGAGCGTTGGGACAGTAACCAAAAGGTTGCTACATCAAATCCCAGAGCTGACAAGGTAAACATCTGTTGTTCTGTCCCTGAACAAGGCAGTTCAATTAACCCTCTGTTCGTAGGCTGTTGTTGTACATAAGAATTTGTTCTTAACAGTTTTGCCTAGCTAAATAAAGGTTAAATAAATAAACCTTTAAAAAAAGAAGTCTACATAACCAACCAATAAAGTGAAATGTAACATCCATATATGGCCAGCTATGTAAACTTTAACATTGATTTATCCTGCAATAGATGTCATTCAATTGGTAACATACATTTTTTGTCTTCTTCTAATGCGTCTTAACGGGAAAGTAATCTAACAGTAACATAATGTAATCAGATTACTTTACCGAGTGTGGGTAATCCAAAAGTTACGTTACTTATTACAATTTTGGACAGGTAACTTGTAACTCTAACGGATTACATTTAGAATGTAACCTACCCATCCCTTGCTATAAATAGGCTACATAACATCACCATTTCCTTTACCCTGACCAGAGGGCAAGTGGGGACAGGGCGCATTGGCTGTAGTTGTTATCAGTTGCCTAGTTGATCAGACTGGGAATTCATCTCGTTTTCTTATCATACAGTTGAGGTGTAGGCTGCATTTATGCGAAGAGTTCTTGCTTGAGTATGTCGGGAGCGATGTGTTATTACGTTTGCTAAATAAATACTGGAGGACAGTGGAGCGGCGCGCGCTTTACTAGAAGACGTGCTTTGTGCCCGGCCTGCGCAACCTCTGATTTCTGTGAATCTGTTTGGTCGAGACACAGAACAGAACGCACAGAACCTCCAGTACTCCAATATAAAGGACAGATAGGCTTACATTGTGCGTGAGGTGACAATCGGGTCTTTTGGGTCGTATAGCTCAAGTCCAAGTTAGGTCACGAGTCATAGATGGTCAGGTCGAAGTCGAGTGACAAGTGTTTTTTCTTTTTGCCAAGTCAAGTCTCAAGTCGCAAGTCACGTGACTCGAGTCCAAATTTCTCCCTAATAGGCTACAGATGTTTGGCTCTCGGTCAATTTCACTGCACTCGGCGTTAGCCAAGAATGTTTTCAGCTCAGTCCTTACCTGGCTCTGTCGGTGTCCGCGGTCCCATCATCGTAAACACACGTCTTGTTTATGATAGAATATCTGCTGCACATTGTCCGTGCAGCCCCGACTGTATCACGCTGGTGGTGGATGTCTTCAGATAAAAAAATGAACCCTGGCTTGAAACATTCGTCTTATTCATTGATTACATAAGAGGGGCGGAAAGGGAAGCGAACCCCGCGGATGGCACTTGAAGAGGGTCCACGACCACGGAAAATGCACCCGGGAGGTAGAGACATTCGAGCATCTTCTGGTCCTCATGGATACATTATGATTAGTTTACACGAGGCGATCTCCGAAATTATTTTCCTTTTATATTTCGATTTTACCAGACTGCTGTTCTTTTTGAAAGACTACTTGAAGTTGACATTTTTTTTTGCAAAACAGTAACATCAACAGTCTCTAGTTACGTGAATGGATTGGTTAAAAATATACTGTTTTCTTTGTAAAAAGATCAAACCCATTTCAAACCAGTCAAGTGACAGCATCTATGTGATCCCTTCTATCCATCATCCATGCTTTTTCTACTGTCACACAGCAACTGTCCTCCTCCTCCGTCCCTGTGTAAGGGCTGTGTTGATGGAATGAATGGGATAACACACGTTCTCAGAATCCAACCAAATCTCCTTGTCCATCCATACAACCCAACCATACACACCTCGCCATCTACTGGACAACCTTGCAATTGTATTTTTGCGTCTTCTTCTAAATAGGCGTGCAATAAACAGCAATGAGTAGACTCCGCGCCCTATTACTACAAGCTTTTAAAAGAATACGGCGTTTACGAGTGATGCAGACGCACGTGCCTTACTCCCTAATTGGCAATATCTGTAGATGTGGGTTTTAATTTGAACTCATCATAATTTCTACAGAAAGCTTGCCTGCAGGGAATTATATGACTCACTTGCAAGGGAAGGTTGTAGGCTTCTGTATATAGTTGGCTTTCGGGGGTTATTGTAGCGAAGTGCACTTTGTCACTCAAGAGTCCTCTGGTGGCGTTTGATGGGATTGCAGCTCTACCTTCGCTGAGATTTAAGTGATGTCTTGTTTGCACTGCAGCTAATTTTGGAATAACACTGACCTAGAATTGTTGTGTTTGTATAACTGTGTTGTATTGGCCTACATGTTGATGTCTGTAAATGTATGCCTGCGTCTCAAAGCTCAATAATCAAACCCTATTTACAAATAGTACAACCATTTTTGAATTTCAACAATAAATCACAATCATTTATTTCCTTTGGTAAAACATAGAAATTAAAACACAAGAAAAGTAATGGAAGCCCAATAAATAAACACTTATGTAGGCTACATGCAAAACACCAGACAATGCTACTAGACTTTCTCTATGATTCTACATACCTTCAATCTTCCTGTCTTCAGCAACTGTTGTTTATATATTCCCCTTAAATTGAAGAACATATTCATGTTCTGTGTAGAGAGCAGTCACAGAGATCTGGACAGAGTTGTACAGCCCTTCAGAAAACAGCATAAATGCTCACCAGCTGCTAACGTGAGTTCAAATGCTGGGGGTTTTGTCAATGCTCTGGGGGCAACTGCTTTGCTGCTTCCATTGTCATTACTTCCAAAGCATCTTATCCACTCAGAACTTTCCCAAACATTCAGTCATCGGTCAATTTATCTGCCTTTAAAATCTAATTTTCCCACAGATTTGGTTCTCCCCTGGTTGCAGTTGTTATAATCTGTTTGTTTGTTTTCTTTGCCTTTGCAAGAGTTTTGTAAGTTATAAAGCGTAGTGAATGTTGGAACTTCTGATTGCTCTGACATTTAGGGGATGACACAAAGGTTGGTACACACGCACACTGTTAATTGACATTGATAAGTGCTACTACAACAGGCAACTGCACTACCGGTCAACAGTTTTAGAACACCTACTCATTCAAGGGTTTTTTCTTTATTTTTAATTTTTTATACATTATAGGATAATAGTGAAGACATCAAACTATGAAATAACACATATTGAATCATGTAGTAAACCAAAAAGTGTTAAACAAATCAAAACATATTTTATATTTGAGATTCTTCAAAGTAGCCACCCTTTGCCTTTATGACAGCTTTGCACTCTTGGCATTTTCTCAACCAGTTTCATGAGGTAGTCACCTGGAATGCATTTCAATTAACAGGTGTGCCTTGTTAAAAGTTAATTTGTGGAATTTCGTTCCTTCTTAATGCATTTGAGCCAATAAGTTGTGTTGTGACATGGTAGGGGGGTATACAGAAGATAGTCCTATTTTGGTAAAAGACCAAGTCCATTTTATGACAAGAACAGCTCAAATAAGCAAAGAGAAATGACAGTCCATCATTACTTTAAGACATGAAGGTCAATCAATGCGGAACATGTCAAGAACTTTCAAAGTTTCTTCAAGTGCAGTTGCAAAAACCATCAAGCGCTATGAGGAAACTGGCTCTCATGAGGACCACCACAGGAAAGGAAGAAACAGTGTTACCTTTGCTGCAGAGGATGAATTCATTAGTTACTAGCCTCAGAAATTGCAGCCCAAATAAATGCTTCACGAAGTTCAAGTAACAGACACATCTCAACATACAGTGGAGCAAAAAAGTATTTAGTCAGCCACCAATTGTGCAAGTTCTCCCACTTAAAAAGATGAGAGAGGCCTGTCATTTTCATCATAGGTACACTTCAACTATGACAGACAAAATGAGAAAAAAAATCCAGAAAATCACATTGTAGGATTTTTAATGAATTTATTTGCAAATTATGGTAGAAAATAAGTATTTGGTCACCTACAAACAAGCAAGATTTCTGGCTCTCACAGACCTGTAACTTCTTCTTTAATAGGCTCCTCTGTCCTCCACTCGTTACCTGTATTAATGGCACCTGTTTGAACTTGTTATCAGTATAAAAGACACCTGTCCACAACCTCAAACAGTCACACTCCAAACTCCACTATGGCCAAGACCAAAGAGCTGTCAAAGGACACCAGAAACAAAATTGTAGACCTGCACCAGGCTAGGAAGACTGAATCTGCGATAGGTAAGCAGCTTGGTTTGAAGAAATCAACTCTGGGAGTAATTATTAGGAAATGGAAGACATACAAGACCACTGATAATCTCCCTCGATCTGGGGCTCCACGCAAGAGCTCACCCCGTGGGTTCAAAATGATCACAAGAACGATGAGCAAAAATCCCAGAACCACACGGGGGGACCTAGTGAATGACCTGCAGAGAGCTGGGACCAAAGTAACAAAGCCTACCATCAGTAACACACAACGCCGCCAGGGACTCAAATCCTGCAGTGCCAGACGTGTCCCCCTGCTTAAGCCAGTACATATCCAGGCCTGTCTGAAGTTCGCTAGAGAGCATTTGGATGATTCAGAAGAAGATTGAGAGAATGTCATATGGTCAGATGAAACCAAAATAGAACTTTTTGGTAAAAACTCAACTCGTCGTGTTTGGAGGACAAAGAATGCT
Organism: Oncorhynchus masou masou; assembly: GCF_036934945.1. NCBI lineage: Eukaryota > Metazoa > Chordata > Actinopteri > Salmoniformes > Salmonidae > Oncorhynchus > Oncorhynchus masou. The sequence goes on along the minus strand of NC_088236.1, from coordinate 14,357,887 downwards.
GAGTTGCATCCAAAGAACACCATACCTACTGTGAAGCATGGGGGTGGAAACATCATGCTTTGGGGCTGTTTTCTACAAAGGGACCAGGACGACTGATCTGTGTAAAGGAAAGAATGAATGGGGCCATGTATCGTGAGATTTTGAGTGAAAACCTCCTTCCATCAGCAAGGGCATTGAAGATGAAACGTGGCTGGGTCTTTCAGCATGACAATGATCCCAAACACACCGCCCGGGCAACGAAGGAGCGGCTTCGTAAGAAGCATTTCAAGGTCCTGGAGTGGCCTAGCCAGTCTCCAGATCTGAACCCCATAGAAAATCTTTGGAGGGAGTTGAAAGTCTGTGTTGCCCTGCATCAGCCCCAAAATATCACTGCTCTAGAGGAGATCTGCATGGAGGAATGGGCCAAAATACCAGCAACAGTGTGTGAAAACCTTGTGAAGACTTACAGAAAACGTTTGACCTCTGTCATTGCCAACAAAGGGTATATAACAAAGTATTGAGATAAACTTTTGTTATTGACCAAATACTTATTTTCAACCATAATTTGCAAATAAATAAATAAAAAATCCTACAATGTGATTTTCTGGATTGTTTTTCTTCTCATTTTGTCTGTCATAGTTGAAGTGTACCTATGATGAAAATTACAGGCCTCTCTTATCTTTTTAAGTGGGAGAACTTGCACAATTGGTGGCTGACTAAATACTTTTTTGCCCCACTGTAAACTGTTCAGAGGAGACTGTGTGAATCAGGCCTTCAGGGTCGAATTGCTGCAAAGAAACCACTACTAAAGGACACCAATAAGAAGAAGAGACTTTCTTGGGCCAAGAAACATGAGCAATGGACATCAGACCGGTGGAAATCTGTCCTTTGGTCTGATGAGTCCAAATTGGAGATTTTTGGATCCAACCGCCATATCTTTGTGAGACGTGATGTGAGTGAACAGATGATCTCCACATGTGTATTTCCCACCGTAAAGCATGGAGGGGGAGGTGTGTTGGTGTGGGGGTGCTTTTCTGGTGACACTGTCAGTGATTTATTTAGAATTCAAGGCACACTTAACCAGCATGGCTACCACAGCATTCTGCAGCTATACGCCATCCCATCTGGTTTGGGCTTATTGGAACTATCATTTGTTTTTCAACAGGACAATGACCCAACACACCTCCAGGCTGTGTAAGGGCTATTTTACCAAGAAGGAGAGTGATGGAGTGCTGCATTAGATGACCTGGCCTCCACCTCAACCAAATTGAGATGGTTTGGGATGAGTCGGACTGCAGAGTGAAGGAAAAGCAGTCAACAAGTGCTCAGCATATGGGGGAACTCCTTCAAGATGGTTGGAAAAGCATTCCAGGTGAAGCCAGGTGAGAGAATGCCAAGAGTGTGCAAAGCTGTCATCAAGGCAAAGGGTGGCTATTTGAAGAATCTCAAATATAAAATATGTTTTGATTTGTTTTATACTTTTTGGGTTACAACATGATTCCTTATGTTATTTCATAGTTTTGATGTCTTCACTATTATTATACAATGTAGAAAATAGTAAAAATAAAGAAAAACCCTTGAATGAGTAGGTGTTCTTAAACTTTTGACCGGTAGTGTATATCTACTGATATCAAAAATCGAATCTACTGTAAAAATACAACTCACTCATGATGACAAAAATATTTCAATCAACACCATTAGGCCCATTTCACATATTGCCTTAAAATGTAATTCTGAATAATATCCTTTAACATTTGTTGATCCAGCCCGTTCCCTCATAGGATCCAACTGAACCTATTCTGAACCTAACAGCCATCTGAACCTATTCTGAACATAACAGCCATCTGAACCTATTCTGAACATAACAGCCATCTGAACCTATTCTGAACCTAACAGCCATCTGAACCTATTCTGAACCTAACAGCCATCTGAACCTATTCTGAACCTAAAGCCATCTGAACCTATAACAGCCATCTGAACCTATTCTGAACCTAACAGCCATCAGAACCATTCTGAACCTATTCTGAACATAACAGCCATCTGAACCTATTCTGAACCTAACAGCCATCTGAACCTATTCTGAACCTAACAGCCATCTGAACCTATTCTGAACCTAACAGCCATCTGAACCTATTCTGAACATAACAGCCATCTGAACCTATTCTGAACCTAACAGCCATCTGAACCTATTCCGCAGGTGCTGGAGTTGTAGGCAAACTCATGGAAAACAGATAGGAAAACTCTGCACACTGCTGCTCATGCTCCCAGATGATATTTATTTACAACATTTTGACCCTTAGGTCTTCCTCATTGATCCATATCCCAGGTGGGGGTGGAAGGTCCTATATATTTCGGAGCAGTACTCAGTGACATCATTTCCTGAAACAGGAGGTAAAAATGTATTACATAGTTTCACAATATTAATATTCAATGTATCAAAATATATGATCATACACAGAGAATGTGATAAATATTTATATAAATATAAATACACATACAATATTAAATTAGGATAAAAACAAACACAACTTAGAATTATTGAAACCATAAGAATCGTTTCAAGTCAAACTCCTGGTTAAGTCCAAGAGGGGACATGTTCAGCCTATGGATCCAGAAAGATTCCCTTTGAAGAAGTTCTCTCAATGTGCCCTCCCCTGTATGACATCTTGACCATTTCTATTCCAATGTATCTCAGAGAACTAATAGGATATCCAGCTTGTACAAAATGTGCAGCAACCAGATTTTTTTGTCTCACCTGTCCGTGTATTGCCGAGGTGCTCACTGATCAGTGTCTTCAGTCTTCTATGGGTTTTCCCTATGTAAGATAGACCACAAGTGTAACGGATTTCCTCCTCTTCGTCTGAGCCGGAGTAAGGATCGGACCAAAGCGCAGCATGGTAAGTGTTCATGATGATTTTAATTAGAGAAAGCACTGAACACTGAATCAAAACAATAAACGATGACGTGAATTTACAAAACCCGAAACAGTACCGTGTGGCCCAAACACTCACACGGAAACAAACACCCACAACTCGAAAGTGAAACCCAACCTACCTAAGTATGTTTCTCAATCAGGGACAACGATTGACAGCTACATCTGATTGAGAACCATACTAGGCCCGAACTCAAAACCCCAACATAGAAAAACACACATAGACTGCCCACCCAACTCATGCCTTGACCATACTAAAACAAAGACAAAACAAAGGAACTAAGGTCAGAACGTGACAGTACCACCCCCAAAGGTGCGGACTCCGGCCGCAAAACCTGAACCTATAGGGGAGGGTCTGGGTGGGCGTCTGTCCGCGGTGGCGGCTCTGGCGCGGGACGTGGACCCCACTTCACCACCGTTTTTCTCTGCCTCATTGTCTGCCTCCGTGGCCTCTTAAACACGGCGACCCATGCCGCCGACCTCAGACTGGGGACCCTAGAAATCGGTCCCGAATGGACGGGAGATTCCGGCAGCGCCGGACAGGCGGGAGACTCCGGCTGCTCCGGAGTGAAGGGCGATTCTGGCATCGCCCGGCTGACTGATGGCTCTGGCGGCTCCTGGCTGACTGACGGTTCTGGCGGCTCCTGGCTGGCTGACGGCTCTGGCGGCTTCTGGCTGGCTGGCGGCTCTGGCGGCTCCTGGCTGGCGGCTCTGGCGGCTCAGGAGAGACTGGCGGCTCTGGCGGCTTAGGGCAGACTGGCGGCTCTGGCGGCTCAGGACAGACTGGCGGCTCTAGCGGCTCAGGACAGACTGGCGGCTCTGACGGCTCAGGACAGACGGGAGACTCTGGCGGCTCAGGACAGACGGGAGACTCTGGCGGCTCAGGACAGACGGGAGACTCTGGCGGCTCAGGACAGACGGGAGACTCTGGCGGCTCAGGACAGACGGGAGACTCTGGCGGCTCAGGACAGACGGGAGACTGGCGGCTCTGGCGGCTCAGGACAGACTGGCGGCTCTGGCGGCTCAGGGAGACTCTGGCGGCTCAGGACAGACGGCTCAGGAGACTCTGGCGGCTCAGGACAGACGGGAGACTCTGGCGGCTCAGGACAGACGGGAGACTCTGGCGGCTCAGGACAGACGGGAGACTCTGGCGGCTCAGGACAGACGGGAGACTCTGGCGGCTCAGGACAGACGGGAGACTCTGGCGGCTCAGGACAGACGGGAGACTCTGGCGGCTCAGGACAGACGGGAGACTCTGGCGGCTCAGGACAGACGGGAGACTCTGGCGGCTCAGGACAGACGGGAGACTCTGGCGGCTCAGGACAGACGGGAGACTCTGGCGGCTCAGGACAGACGGGAGACTCTGACAGCACTGGACAGGCGGGAGCACCTGTAGGAAGAAGACGGAGAGACGGCCTTGTGTGGGGGGCTGTTACCGGAGGGCTGGTGCGAGGAGTTGGCACAGGATAGACCGGGCCGTACATGCGCACTGGAGCTCATGAGCACCGAGCCTGCCCAACATTACCTGGTTGAATGCTCCCCGTAGCCAGGCCAGTGCGGCGAGGTGGAATAGCCCGCACTGGGCTGTGCTGGCAAACCGGGGACATCATGCGTAAAGCTGGTGCCATGTACGCCGGCCCGAGGAGATGCACTGGAGACCAGATGCGTAGAGCCGGCTTCATGGCACCTGGCTCGATGCCCACTCTAGCCCAGCCGATACTAGGAGTTGGAATGTACCGCACCGGGCTATGCACACGCACCGGGGACACCGTGCGCGCCACCGCATAACACGGTGCCTGCCCGGTCCCTCTCGCTCTCCGGTAAGCACGTGGAGTTAACCCAGGTCTCCTACATGAATTAGCCACACTGCTCCAGAGAATCCCAGGCGGGCTCCGGCACTCTCCCTGGGTCGACCGACCACCTGTCTATCTCCTCCCAAGTAGTGACATAGTCCAGATCTCGCTCCCATGTCCAGGAGTCCTGCGATCGCTGCTGCTGCCCGTTACCACACTGCTTGGTCCTTTTGTGGTGGGTGTTTCTGTAACGGAGGAGGAGTAAGGATCGGACCAAAGCGCAGCATGGTAAGTGTTCATGATGATTTTAATTAAAGAAAGCACTGAAAACTGACTCAAAACAATAAACGATGACGTGAATTTACAAAACCCAAAACAGTACCGTCTGGCCCAAACACTCACACGGAAACAAACACCCACAACTCAAAAGTGAAACCCAGGCTACCTAAGTATGATTCTCAATCAGGGACAACGATTGACAGCTGCCTCTGATTGAGAACCATACTAGGCCGAACTCAAAACCCCAACATAGAAAAACACACATAGACTGCCCACCCAAGTCACGCCCTGACTATACTAAAAGAAAGACAAAACAAAGGAACTAAGGTCAGAACGTGACAACAAGGACATTTCAACATGTAAATGACATTGGCGGACATGCAAGTAATCAGGCCCTTGATCTTAAATCTTTGTCCTGTGTGTATATCAGTTGCATTTGTATGTCAAGCTGCATTGAGCACATTGGCCACATTTGTAAATACCCTCCTTCAAACTTGTCCCAAAAGTTTCCCCTTTCCTCTGGTAGGTAATCAGAATTAACCACAATATCTCTCAAGTTCGGAGGTCTTATAAAAAACATACGCGGGGGATATATAAAAATGGGTTCCAATTGTGGGTCAGTATCAATAATGTACCAGTGATTCCGGATAATGCCCATAAACGCCTTCCCCAATGGTGAGTATTGGGTAAAGCATGATGGGACATGTTCTGATTATTCTTTTACTCTTGGTTTTAGGCTTTCCAACTGTGTTAGTCTTTCAAAACAACCATTGGCATGTTTTACCCAGTTGTCTTTGTACCCCCTGGCATAGCTCCTGGTATATGTCCGTTAAGTTTATGTGGGGTCAATCAAGGAAGATATCCTCTTCCGCAAACCACTGGAAACCAGGACAACAGGACAGGATATTGGCAGCTTTGTGACATCAAATGGACTTTGGTGGTCAAGATGTGTTGGTATCTGCACTGGCGCAAAAACCATGACAGGGAGACATAGTGGAGTGGTAACGCACGTTCAAGCAGTTGCTCCAAATGCCACTTGGGTACACTGCAGCATCCATCGAGAGGCTCTTGCTGCCAAAGGAATGCCTGACAACTTGAAAGACGCCATCATGTGCAAATTGATTTGGTCCCCCCACATCAAACGCAATCACACACAGGTTGAAATATCAAAACAAACTCTGAACCAATTATATTAATTAGGGGACATGTCAAAAAGCATTAAACATATATGGCAATTTAGATAGCTAGCTTGCAGTTGCTAGCTAATTTCTCCTTGGATATACACATTGAGTTATCATTTTATCTGAAATGCACAAGGTCCTCTACTCCGACAATTAATCCACACATAAAGCAGTCAACCGAACCGTTTCTAGTCATCTCTCCTCCTTCCAGGCTTTTCTTCTTTGGACTTTATATGGTGATTGGCATCTAACTTTCATAATAAGGTGTATTACCGCAAATGACCGACAGACCTCAGTTCATCTTTCAATCACCCACGTGGGTATAACCAATGAGGAGATGGCACATGTGTATATGCTTCTATAAACCAATGAGAAGATGGGAGAGGCAGGACTTGCACCGCATTCAGCCACTCAAATAGAACTGACTTCTATTTTAGCGCTTTCCAATGCAGACGCTTGTTGGCGTGCACGAGCAGTGTTTGTGCAATGATTGAATAGCATGCACTGTATGTGAAATTTATTTTTGCGAAGTGAGTGGTGTGGTCAGCATGTAAGGCATAACATTTTTTAAAGAATCAGTGCATCATTAATAATAATGACAATTGAACAGGTAAAGAGGTATGCTTAGATAACCTATGCATAAAAATATTATTTATTTATTTTACGTAGAATTAGGCATAATGATTATGGCTCTAGATTGCAGGTATAAGCTATTTTAGGTGTTTAAAAAATGATACATTTTCAAAACCTGGACAATGCCCCCTCTAAAATAATGGGTGCTTGACACTCCTGGTCCATAGTTTCATTTCTTAGGAAAGACTTCCGGGTTAAATAAAAGTGAAAAAAATAGCCATACATGTTTACGTACTATACGGGGAATTACAGTACTATTTCAACATGGACATACACAGTATACAAATCTATATCATAAATCCATATGCTGTTGTCCATCAACATTATAATCTCCAGTTACAGGTTGTAACTGTGTTTGATCTTCAACATGGCAATGTGGCCTCCTGGATGCTTGGTCTTCATGCTCCCAAAGTGTCTGCAAACAGATCACGGAGAAGAATATATTATTTTCTGAAATTAATACCCATACCAAAATAATTTTTATTGGACTAAATACCTAAAAAATACATGAGAGTCATCTCTTTCATAAGAACTCAGCTGGCGATGAGCCTAAGATGAGACTGTGAGAGTAGACTATGCAAGCACCACATTCTTTCACGGCAGTTCCAGTGCATAACTACAAAAAACATTTGGAGTAGTTCATGATTTCGGTACATTGTGGTCACAACGGGGCATGTTAACAGCGACAGGAACCCCAATAAAAAAATGGTCTGGAAATAGAGGCATTATTAGAAGCATGTCAGTTACCCAGTAAATTAACAGTGGTGAAATGTGAAGCTCATACTAGTTGTACAGATAAAATCGCCATAGGTTAGGGCAAAGCAGACGAAATGGCTAAGGCTGCTGCCTTGGTGAGAGAAAGTGTTAGAGAACCACATGTAAATATTGCGGATTCCTTCCAATGAGAAATTGACTAAATTTGCCACAGGAAAACTTATTTTGGGTTGAAGATTCTAGGAGAAATGCCAGAGGAATGGATTCTAAAAGGTAACACATTTAAATTATATGGCCAAACCCTCCTTGCTAACTCAGAGGGCATTGTTTTCTTTTGTTTTTTTAAATCATGAGACATTTTATGTGGTTTTATTTTTAAATAAATTAACATTTGATGTTGTCTTATTCTGGAATGGAATTCTAGAATAGACGAAAGGGTGAAGGGGTCACAAAGAATTAGTATAGGAGTTACCTAACCTAAAATGAATTGAGATCACGAGGAATTGCTATAGGAGTTACCTAACCTAAAATGAACTGAGATCACAAGGAATTGGTATAGGGGTTACCTAACCTAAAATGAACTCAGATCACGAGGAATTGGTATAGGGGTTACCTAACCTAAAATGAACTCAGATCACGAGGAATTGGTATAGGGGTTACCTAACCTAAAATTAACTGAGATCACAAGGAATTGGTATAGGGGTTACCTAACCTAAAATTAACTGAGATCACAAGGAATTGGTATAGGGGTTACCTAACCTAAAATGAACTGAGATCACAAGGAATTGGTATAGGAGTTACCTAACCTAAAATGAATTGAGATCACGAGGAATTGGTATAGGGGTTACCTAACCTAAAATGAATTGAGATCACGAGGAATTGGTATAGGGGTTACCTAACCTAAAATGAACTGAGATCACAAGGAATTGGTATAGGAGTTACCTAACCTAAAATGAACTGGGATCACGAGGAATTGGTATAGGAGTTACCTAACCTAAAATGAACTGGGATCACGAGGAATTGGTATAGGGGTTACCTAACCTAAAATGAACTCAGATCACAAGGAATTGGTATAGGGGTTACCTAACCTAAAATGAACTGAGATCACGAGGAATTGGTATAGGGGTTACCTAACCTAAAATGAACTTTTAATTATTTTATGTGGTGTAGTGGTTATGGAGAATCATGGGAAAAGGAGACCAGTGAATCGTTAGACTCGGTGGCGAAATATTGCTGCCGTGTTGTGTGAGTTATTAGATGGGGTCTTTTCAATTCAGTTAAATTGGGTATGCAAGAGAATAGAAATTATTTGAAGAGATATGTAAATGGTTTCCAAAGGACAGGGAATGAAAGGGAGAGGAAACATTTTAATGGTCCTGGGTCTGGGTGTTACTATAAACATCATGGTTGGATCACTGGTTAGCTGCTTTACTGGTCAATGCATCATATGATAGAGGATAGAGGGGTAATTGTACTCTGAACAAAATGTTGAAGGCATTGATGTGAAAGCATATACAGTGCTGAGTTACCTCAAGAGGATGTAATGTGGATTAGGGATAAGCACTTGCATGTCAGATGATGTTCCTATCAGGTGAAATGGAGGAAATGGGGAACAAAGTGAAAATGACATGACTTGGGACTCTCAGAACTTGGGGCCAAAAGAGGAAGACTGGGCGAAAGCATGAGGAAGTTTTTTAGAGCTTTCAATTTTGTGGAACACAGCAGGAATGTATCCGGGAGGCATAGGTGAAGAGAGAGTGGGAATTGTCATGGTCTCAGACTGCATATGTAACTATGCATAGCTTATCACATTGTTAATTAATACTGTTATGTTTTATATTATTTGTTGCTTTCCAAGTCTTGTGCTATTACTCTCTTAGGAACCAGAAGGGGGAAGTGGAGAAAATAAAAGCTGCTCCATCTGACATAGACCGAGACCACAGATTCAGCTGGAATGGCATTTTGTTGTGTGATGGTAGATGGAAATCAAATTGTGTGATCATAGTACAGAGGCCATTCGTCTCTGAATTTGTAAACCTCGCGGTGAATGTTTGTTCATTGTTTGTTCCATTTGTTAGTTTGTTTACTTCATGTTTTATAATCATTTGTTAGTTTGTTTACTTCATGTTTTATAATCATTTGTTAGTTTTTTTAAATGTATGTTTTATTATCATTGTTTATAATTTATTAGTAAATTCAAAGTACATATACATTTAACATTAGGATGCTATTGTTCAAGAGGAGGGACTGTTGGATTCGATATTTTGAACATTGAGATATTAAATAAATGATAGAGAAGAAGCGTATAATATGAGGAGTGAAGGAGACTGGGTTTTATGTCCGAAGTTAATGGTTCTCTGTAGAAAGACAGATGGCTTTGGAATGTGAAGTGTGGACGGGAGGAGAGCAACGTGTTGATATAGGGGAGACAGATGGACATCTGTGGATTAGGTGAAGGAGGGGTTGAGGTCAGGTTGTGAAGTCAGATCCCTTGAAGAGAGTAATCAGAGTTTAGTATCCTGTTACTATTCTCCTGTAGAACCATACAATGTAAAGATTGGAGAGAAGGGGGAGTCTTAAGTGGGATATACACTGTATATATCTGTGATTGGAGAAATGTTGGGTTGTCTGAATTACAGCTCTACAGAACCTTTGGGAAGAATTCAACTTGGCTTCTCTAGTGTCCGTGAGTTATTTACTCTGAAAAATAAGAACCTAACACATACCTCCATGTATTTGAGTCATGGTTGTAGACTTCTATTGTTTTCAGATTGGTGATGCCATCAGATCCTCCCACAGCCAACAACGACCCGTTGAACACCACCAGAGACATCTGAAAGATGGGGACAGGAGAGGAGTGACAGTGACAGAGCTGTTATGAAAGGTTGACTCTGCAAGATGATATCATAAAAACAATGGACATCTTCCTACATGCAGACATCAACATTAAAAGTAACCATATCTGACTAGAGTTGCATTACTTGCTCTTTGAAAGGCTGTGTGCTATCAGCCAATTATGTCAGTCTCTGGAGATTTGGTTGATGTTGATGTGGGAAGTGATCTGACCAATAGGGTGGCCAGAAAGGGTGTACGTGACCAATCACTTGCTTTGTTTCTCTTGCATCTCATGCGTTTGACGGGGGTCCAACTCAGAGTGTCTGGATCAAACTTCTCTGCAGCGCTGAGCTCCAGGTTGAGTTCATCTCTTCCTCCGGCCACGAACAGACGTCCCAGGTACACACAGCAGCCCGCGTTCTCTCTCGGGGTCATCATGGGGGTGCACGCATACCACATCCCATCCAAGGGATTGAATCGTTCCACTGGGGATCACAGAACACAGACAGGTCACAAACAGACTCAGGTCACACACAGATACAGAAAACCAAATACACAGACAGGCTGTGAAACGAACATACTGTAGAATTACATAATTTACTCACATCACAAAACAGACAGACTACGGAACAGAAGGTCCACGAAACAAACACAGACTACGGAACAGAAGATCCATAAAACAACCACAGACTATGGAACAGAAGATTCACGAAACAGACGCAGTCCATGGAACAGACAGACTATAGAACAGAAAGACTACAGAACAGAAAGACCATGAAACAGACAGACTACAGAACAGAAGGTCCACGAGACAGATAGACCACAAAACAGACAGATCATGAAACAGACACAGGGTCATGAGGTCATTCAGGGGGGAAATACAGAGAAGGCACCAATCAATATTGTTGTGGTTTTCTACATGTGATTCTGGTAATCTCACTGAAATATAATTGGCATATATATATATTTTTTTTAAATTGGCAAGTCAGTTAAGAACAAATTCTTATTTTAAATGACTGCCTAGGAACAGTGGTTTAACTGCCTGTTCAGGGGCAGAACGACAGATTTAGACCTTGTCAACTCGGGGATTTGAACTTGGAACCTTTGGGTTTCTAGTCCAACGCTCTAACCACTAGGGTACCCTGTCTCCCTGTATATTACACTTACAGAATTTCCACATGGGCGAGGATATTGGAAATTTTATAAAAGCCTACTTGACTTTTTTTCGACATAACATAGGTACAGAAGATCCCCTTATTGTACAGGAATCTTTTAAAGTCGAGGATCGGTAGGATGGTCAGTTTTACGAGGGTATGTTTGGCAGCATGAGTGAAGGCAGCTTTGTTTGCGAAATAGGAAGCCAATTCTAGATTTAATTTTGGATTGGATATGTTTGATGTGAGTCTGGAAGGAGAGTTTACACTCTAGCCAGACATCTAGATATTTGTAGTTGTCCACATATTCTTAGTCAGAACGGTCCAGAATAGTGATGCTGGACTGGTGGGCAGGTACAGGCAGTGATCGGTTGAAGAGCATGCATTTAGTTTTACTTGTATTTAAGAGCAGTTGGAGGCCATGGAAGGAGAGTTGTACGGCATTGAAGCTTGTCTGGAGGGTTGTTAACACAGTGTCCAAAGAAGGGCCAGAAGTATACAGAATGGTGTCATTTGCGTAGAGGTGGATCAGAGACTCACCAGCAGCAAGAGCGACATCATTGATGTATACAGAGAAGAGAGTCGGCCCAAGAATTGAACCCTATGGCACCCTCATAGAGACAGCCAGAGGCCCGGACAACAGGGCCTCCGATTTGACACACCAGGCGAGGCAATCATTTGAGAAACCAAGGCTATCGAGTCTGCCGATGAGGATGTGGTGATTGACAGGGTCGAAAGCCTTGGCCAGGTCGATGAATACGGCTGCACAGTATTGTTTCTTATCGATGGCGGTTAAGATATATTTTAGGACCTTGAGCATAGCTGAGGTGCACCCATGACCAGCTCTGAAACCAGATTGCATTGCGGAGAAGGTGTGGTGGGATTTGAAATGGTCGGAAATCTGCTTGTTGACTTGGCTTTCGAAGACCTTAGAAAGGCAGTGTAGGATAGATATAGGTCTGTAGCAGTTTGGGTCAAGAGTGCCCCCCCCTTTGAAGAGGGGGATGACCGCAGCTGCTTTCCAATCTTTTGGAATCTCAGACGACACGAACGAGAGGTTGAACAGGCTAGTAATAGGGGTTGCAACAATTTCAGCAGATAATTTTAGAAAGAAAGGGTCCAGATTGTCTATCCCGACTGAGTTGTAGGGGTCCAGATTTTTTCCTATCCTCAGTGCAGTGGTGCTTGGCACATGGAATTAAATGCTTGGTAATGCTTAACCTCCTACATCTATGGGAGCGCTATTTCATTATTGGATAAAAAAACGTGCCCGTTTTAAGCGCAATATTTTGTCACAAAAAGATGCTCGACTATGCATATAATTGACAGCTTCGGAAAGAGAACACTCTGACATTTCCAAAACTGCAAAGATATTGTCTGTGAGTGCCCCAGAACTGATGCTACAGGCAAAACCAAGATGAAACTTCAAACAGGAAATGAGCAGGATTTTTGAGGCTCTGTTTTTCATTGTCTCCTTATATGGCTGTGAATGCGCAAGGAATGAGCCTGCCCGATCTATCGTTTCCCCAAGGTGTCTGCAGCATTGTGACGTATTTGTAGGCATATCATTGGAAGATTGACCATAAGAGACTACATTTGCCAGGTGTCCGCCCGGTGTCCTCCATCGAAATTGGTGCGTCATCTTCAACTGCACTGTCTTTTTCCAAGCGATTCAGAGGAGAAAGTAGACATCTACGAACGATATATCAATGAAGAGATATGTGAAAAACACCTTGAGGATTGATTCTAAACAGCGTTTGCCGTGTTTCAGTCGATATTATGGAGTTAATTTGGAAAACAGTTCGCCGTTTTGATGACTGAATTTTCAGATTTTTTTGGTACCCAAACGTGATGTACAAAACGGAGCGATTTCTCCTACACAAACAATATTTTTTTGAAAAACTGAACATTTGCTATCTAACTGAGAGTCTCCTCATTGAAAACATCTGAAGTTCTTCAAAGGTAAATGATTTTATTTGAATGATTTTCTTGTTTTTGTGAAAATGTTGCTGGCTGAATTCTAGGCTTATAGCTATGCTAGCTATCAATACTGTTACACAAATGCTTGTTTAGCTATGGTTGAAAAGCATATTTTGAAAATCTGAGATGACAGTGTTGTTAACAAAAGTCTACGCTTGAGAGCAAATATATTTATTTCATTTCATTTGCGATTTTCATGAATAGTTAACGTTGCGTTATGCTAATGAGCTTGAGGCTATAAATAGGATCCCGGATCCGGGATTGCTCGACGCAAGAAGTTAAATGATCAGCGTAATTAAAATTAAATTCTTGCCACATGGAATTAAAAAGGTATTGTCAGATATTATTAATCCTAATCAGACAGGTTTTTTTACATGGACAATACATTGGAGATACTATAAGACAAGTACTAGAAACAATAGAATACTTTGAAATATCAGGTACAGCAGGCCTGGTTTTCATAGCTGATTTTGAAAAGGATTTTGAAAAAGTATGACTGGAGTTTAATAAATACAAATGCCTAGAATATTTCAATTTTGGAGAATCTCTTCTAAAATGGGTTAGAGTTATGCATAGTAACCCTACATGTTAAATAGTAAATAATGGCTACATCAGAAAGTTTTAAACTGTCAAGGGGATTAAAACAAGGTTGTCCACTATCGGCATATCTATTTAGTAATGCCATCGAAATGAAAGCTGTTAAAATTAGATCCAACAATAATATTAAGGGATTAGAAATCCATGGCTTAAAATCAAATGTGTCATTGTACGCTGATGATTCATTTTTCTTTTAAAACCACGGTTAGAATCCCTCCACAGCCTCATTGTGGACCTAGATACTTTTGCTATCCTCTCTGGATTAAGACCAAATTATGATAAGTGTCACTATATTGCGCGTTGGATCACAAAAAAATGATACTTTTACATTACCGTGTAGTTTACCAATAAAATGGTCTGACGGGGATGTGGACATACTCGGTATACAAATCCCAAAAGAAAGACTCTCACTCCAATACATTTTTTTTAATAGAAATGTAACAAATCTCAAGATCTTGCTACCATGGAAAGCAAAATACCTGTCTATTTGTGCAAAAAACACCCTGATTAACTCTTTAGTCATACCACAGTTTACATATTTGCTTATGGTTTTGCAGAACACCTAAGTGTCCTGCTTTTTAAATTATATGAACAAAACATATTCAATTTGATTTGGAATGGCAAGCCAGACAATATTAAAAGGGCCTATTTATATAACGAATAAGAGTTTGAAGGGCAGAAATTATTAAATATTAAAGCACTAGACTTCTCACTAAAGTCATCAGCCATACAGAAGTTCTATTTATATCTGCAATGGTTCTCTAGTAAATTGGTAGGAAAGTCTCACCCCATGTTCAAGATTGGCCCTTTTCCCTTTATTCAGATTACAACTGCTCACTTTCGGTTGTTTGAAAACAAAAAAATCTCCAAAATATCATTATTTTAAAAAGCCTTAGAAAGTTGGTTGCAATTTCAGTTTAATCCACCTGAAAAGACAGAACAAATAATACAACAATTCTTGTAGTTAAACTCAAATGTACTAAATGATAAAAAAATATATTAAAATTTTGATAAAATGTTTAAAAAAGGAACATTTTTGTGAATGATATCATAAATAGGACTGGTGGAGTTATGTCATACATGCAGCTAACACAGAAATGTCTGCTTACAACAAACTAATTGCAGCATTACCACAAAAACGGAAGAGGCAAGTAGTAGGGGGAAAAGTGAGGAACTTGTTTGCCAGCCTTGCATTAAAGACCATAAATAGTTAAAGAAAATTGTGATAAATAAAAACATATACCAATTTAATTTAGAGACCAAAAAATGTACCATTGTGCATTGCAAAATAGTTGGGAAGAGATTTTCAATGTACCTATTCCATGGCACATGGTTTATGAATTGACACGCAAAACAACACTGGATTCGAAACATATATAATTTAAATTATTATACAAAATTCTTGCAACCAATAGAATGTTAAATATATGCGGGATACAATCTTCCCAGCTCTGCAGATTTTGCTGTGAGGAGGCAGAGTCATTAGATCATTTATTTGGTACTGTCCATATGTAGCTCGTTTTTGGTCACAGGTCCAGGAATGGCTGAAGAGTTGCATCATTTACCTGGAACTAATGCTACAGATAGCAATACTGGGTGATTTGAAAAGTCATAGTCAATCAATCAATAATATAATAATTATTTTAGCAATTTTCTTTATCTTTAATCTACAATCTGTAGAAGCTATGAGAATAGAAAGGTTCAGTACTTTTCTGAAGCATCACAGCACAGTTGAAAAATAAATGGCAAATAGGAACCCAAAATGAATGGCGTTAAGAGATAGATGGGAGGGGTTGAATGGAGCTGAACGGTGGGACTAATAACCACAAGATAACCCATGTATAACATACAGGGTCTGCAAAATGTATATAGGTCAGAAATGTTGTGAAATAGCACAGTTGCAAATAGAAATCAAACTGTATAGACATCAGAAATAGGGTAAGGACTAAAAACAAACAAAATATAACTATTGTAAAATAGATTGTGTCTGTAAAATGTGTATAATATGTATACAGAAGGTAGAAGCCTAAGTGTTATTGTTTATTAGTTGACTCTAATTGGGGGACGGGTGGTAGGGTTTGCAGGGAATAATAAAGGTATATTAAAAAACATGTATGTACATATGTATGTGTATGAATGTATATACTTATATATGTATGAATGGTTATGCATACATATATACAGTTGTAGTCGGAAGTTTACACCACTTAGGTTGGAGTCAATAAAACTTGTTTTTCATCCACTCCACACATTTCTTGTTAAGAAACTAAAGTCTTGGCAAGTCGGTTAGGACATCTACTTTGTGCATGGTACAAGTAATTTTTCCAACAATTGTTGACAGACGCATTATTTCACTTATAATTCACTGTATCACAATTCTAGTGGGTCAGAAGTTTACATACACTAAGTTGACTGTATCTTTAAACAGCTTGGAAAATTCCAGAAAATGATGTCATGGCTTTAGAAGCTTCTGATAATTGACATCATTTGAGTCAATTGGAGATGTACCTGTGGAAGTATTTCAAGGCCTACCTTCAAACTCAGTGCCTCTTTGCTTGACATCATGGGAAAATAAAAAGAAATCAGAAATAAATTGTGGACCTCCACAAGTCTGCTTCATCATTGGGAGCAATTTCCAAATACCTGAAGGTACCACATTCATCTGTACAAACAAGTATAAACACCATGGGAGCACGCAGCTGTCATACCTTTCCTAGAGATGAACGTACTTTAGTGCGAAAAGTGCAAATCAATCCCAGAACAACAGCAAAGGACCTTGTGAAGATTCTGGAGGAAATAGGTACAACAGTATCTATATCGACAGTAAAACAAGTCCTCTATCGACATAACCTGAAAGGCTGCTCAGCAAGAAAGAAGCCACTCCTCCAAAACCACCATAAAAAAATCCAGACTACGGTTTGCAACTGGACATGGGAATAAAGATCATACTTTCTGGAGAAATGTCCTCTGGTCTGATGAAACAAAAATTGAACCATAATGACCATCATTATGTTTGGAGGAAAAAGGGGGATGCTTGCAAGCCGAGGAACAGCATCCCCACTGTGATGCACGGGGGTGGCAGCTTCATGTTGTGGGGGTGCTTTGCTGCAGGAGGGACTGGTGCACTTCACAAAATAGATGGCATCATGAGGAATGACAATTATGTGGATATATTGAAGGAACATCTCAAGACATCAGTCAGGAAGTTAAAGCTTGGTCACAAATGGGTCTTCCAAATGGATAATGACCCCAAGCATACTTCCAAAGTTGTGGCAAAATGGCTTAAGGACAACAAAGTCAAGGTATTGGAGTGGCCATCACAATGCCCTCACCTCAATCCTTGAGAAAATTTGTGGGCAGAACTGAAAAAGTGTGTGCAAGCAAGGAGGCCTACAAACCTGACTCAAATACACCAGCTCTGTCAGGAGGAATGGGCCAGACTTGACCCAACTTATTGTGGGAAGCATGTGGAAGGCTACCCGAAACATTTGACCCAAGTTAAACAATTTAAAGGCAATGCTACCAAATGCTAATTGAGTGTATGTAAGCTTCTGACCCACTGGGAATGTGATGAAAGAATTAAAAGCTGAAATAAATCATTCTCTCTACTATTATTCTGACATTTCACATTCTTAAAATAAAGAGGTGATCCTAACTGACCTAAGACAGGGAATTTTTACTCTAATTAAATATCAGGAACTGGTAAAAACTGAGTTTAAATGTATTTGGCTAAGGTGTATGTAAACTTCTGACTTCAACTGTATATGGGTATGTATGTGTATGTATGTGTGTGGCTATATATATTTACCAAAATAATATATGGGGGATTAGAAATGATGCAGACAATTACATTGACGGAAGCAACAATTTTTCCGCAATATTAAAGCTGAAATAGAATTACAAACAGGTTTTGGGGTTCTTGCTGGTTACTGTAACCTATGATAGATTTCTGTGTTGTTTCTAGAAAAACCCAGAATGTCAGGGGTTTAAGAAGCTGAAAAGGTTATGAGAATTGTACAGACTTTCTCTTCTCACAGACTGAAATATGCACTGACAACTGGCTGCACATCATAACCCTCCCGAGTTAAGCTATGGTGGCCCAAGCCAAGTACGTGCTTGTGTGTGTGTGTGTGTGTGTGTGTGTGTGTGTGTGTGTGTGTGTGTGTGTGTGTGTGTGTGTGTGTGTGTGTGTTTGTGTGTGTGCTTGTGTGTGTGTGTGTGTGTGTGTGTGTGTGTGTGTGTGTGTGTGTGCTTGTGTGTGTGTGTGTGTGTGTGTGTGCTTGTGTTGGTACCAGCAGGAAGCTCAGATCATTGTTATGCTTGACCAGAACGGCAACATTTTGTAGAGTTGTTTAAAAGTCAAAGAAACCTCAAAATATAGAGGGTTTATACTTTTTTCTGAACACATGACCTTACCAGGACAAATTCTGGGCCCTCCCTGTAAGATGTCCAGAAATCAGAAGGCCATAGAGCAGCACAGACACAGATCAATCATAGATTCTGTCCTAATGTGGTACAGGGCAGCAGGAAAATGTGTGGAGAGGCAGCATTTGCTTCAGCACTTTTAAATCACTTTTGTTATGGTCAAAACAAAAATATTGATGCAATGCGTTAATTAAAAAGAGGAACAAAGTGCTGATTTGCCTCATGATGTATTCACTCGCGCAAAATGTATCAGTCCACATCAGAATGCCACTGCAGGCTCTTTGTGTGTCTTAACCAATCAGATTCAGAAACCAAACTACTAGGGTGCATCTCATTACTTAACATGGTCGTCTCAAATAACTGAGAGGCGCAGTGGTCTAAGGCACTGCATCTCAGTGCTTGAGGTGTCATTACAGGCACCCTGGTTTGAATCCAGGCTGTATCACAACCGTCTGTGATTGGGAGTCCCATAGCGTGGTGCACAATTGGCCCAGCGTCGTCTGGGTTTAGCCCGTGTAGGCTGTCATTGTAAATAAGAACTTGTTCTTAACTGACTTGCCTAGTTAAAAATAAATTAATAATATTTGAAACAGCATGCATGATCAGAAGGATAGCTAAATATTTACCGAGAAAGATTCTTAAGCAAACAACCCAAGCATTAGGAGTCAGGTGAACTACTGTTCTATGGTCTGGGTAAATGCATCACAAAGTGACATTAGGAGGCTGCAGATTGCACAGAACAAAGCAGCAAGGTTTTTTTTAAAGGTGGAGATACGGTTCTTCTGTTGTAGTCATGCTTAATTGTCTTGGTTGGTTATCAATCAACAAGATAATTGAAAAAAATATGTTTATTTTATTTAACAATGTACACCATTAAACGGCCAAACTGTATTCACAACAGTATTCAGTTGGTAAGAGACAGACATTCAGTAAATACCAGGAATAGGTTGTCCACAATCTATCTGTTATCCAGACAGAAAAGATAAATAGGCAAAATAACATTTAATAAAGAAATTGAGCAATTTATCTGGGCAAACCACAAACCTTTCAATATATAAATTCAAACAATACTTCAGAACTATTTAAATATAATAAATTGCAAGGTTGTGCGGGACTATTGTAGATGAAGGAATCAATCTATAATTTCAGATCTATAATTTCAGACTGCTCTCCACTTTCCTCCTGTATTTATTTAGCAAGCCTGATAGCCCATCACACCCAACAGACAGAAGCAAAGGCTCTCCAGTAAATGTAGCAGCCTATACAGCTAAACACTAGCGATCTGATATCCTGTATTGCATGGAAACAAGACCATTTTTCAGTCTGGTCAACTGTAGGCTACTAACAATAGCAGCTGCATTGTAAGTGAGGACTTGGTGGACTGTATATTCCTCAGGTTTGCTTTTACTTTATGTGTTCTCTCCCATGTGCTGGTAAGGGCACAGACAGAAAGGATTCCAGTTGAGATGGTGTAATAACACTGAAGATGCACCGGCGAGGAGCAGCACCACACTGAGTACAGTATGTAGTATGGATATTTCTTCAACTAATGTGTGTGTGTGTGTGTGTGTGTGTGTGTGTGTGTGTGTGTGTGTGTGTGTGTGTGTGTGTGTGTGTGTGTGTGTTACCAACAAGGACACACACTGGCATTGGCTAACACAATGAAAGCTAACTGGTGAGAAAACACAAGGATGTCTGTAACTTTCTCTCACTTGACTTATCTCCAGCTGATCTTCTTCTCTGAGCTGGAGATCACCCAGCATGCTCTGCTCCACTTCACAGGCCTACAGTTGCATAGGGCAGGACTACACGACGCAAAGATGCATAAAGAAAGCTCAGCCCTATGAGTTTCATTGTCCAATCATCATGTTGCTTTCTTTGTGTCTCTGTGTGTAGGAAACCCACCTAGTCCTTCTTTGAAATAGAATTCATATGAACAAGAACAAGGTTGCTGCAGTTTGACAGAGTTGTGTTTCCTCCCCAAGACCAGGAGTTTTTCCATTCGTTTTTTCGAACTATGTAACCTGATTAGAAAAACTCTGGTCTAGTCATAACCCATATTAAACCTTTTTACGACAGATGAATCATGTCATACCATATAAGGTCCAAAGATGTACCTGGTTAGGTCACCAGATCAGGTAAAACTACAGGCCCCAGAATGATATATATTGTTTTTGCCACACCACTCTAGGACCTGAGGTGCCCCCTCTGATGTCGTACATTTAGTCGGGTACATCTGTTAACTTTACGTGTTATTCAGACCTGTGTTCATGGGTGCATCGCCATCGCTGCCTCCAATCACGTATAGCTGACCATCCATCACAGCAGCCGTTGCCCCAGAACGCCGGCTCAGCATCGGTGGCTGCTTCGTCCAGCTATTCATTTTGGGATCATATCTGGTAGAATACGAAGAATATACAAACAAAACTAAGATTTTATCAATTATGTTTTCCTTATCTTCCTTCATATTATCACTAGTTAAACAGAGATAGAGAAACAAATGTCTAAATAGTTCAATTCTCCCTTTCCTCTGTCCGCCACATGTTCAAGTGTGAATTGGAAATGTGTTTTTGCATATCCCAACTCTCCCTGAGACACCCTTGGAGAGTGGGGTCACAGCAAGGGTCTGCCATGATCAAGAGAGACCCTGGAGCAATCAAGGTTAAGTACCTTTCTCAAGGACATATTGATAGATTATTCAGCTTGTCGACTTGGGGATTTGAACTGGCGACATTTTGGTTACTGACCCAACATTCTAACTACTAAGCTACCTGCCACCTCTTAAAAAGCCTATCAAAGGTCAACAGGTCAAACTTGATTATCTTGCTGTCACCTATGTACAGTATTCAGGTAATTCACAGATAACATCCAAAGAGCATTTTGACATGGACCTTTGTCATGATTCATCTATCTCAACCACAGTGCAACCACTGATGAGAACATGGCCTTACCTCTCAACAGTGTTGGTGCAGACCATGCCGTCGTATCCTCCAAGGGCGTAAAGATATCCATCCATCTCCACCAGAGCCACCCCACTGCGGGTGCTGCTCAGTGGGGCCACGTCGTTACTCCAGGTGTTGGTCTCTGGGTTGTACCTGCATGGGGGGTGGGGGGGGTGAAGACATGTCTGATGAACAAGATTAGGAAGAGGACTATGGATGATTACCTATCACCATCTTTATCAGTGATTACCTATCACCATCTTTAATCTGTGTTTACCTATCACCATCTTTAATCAGTGATTACCTATCACCATCTTTATCAGTGATTACCTATCACCATCTTTATCAGTGACTACCTATCACCATCTTTATCAGTGACTACCTATCACCATCCTTATCAGTGATTACCTATCACCATCTTTATCAGTGATTACCTATCACCATCTTTATCAGTGACTACCTATCACCATCTTTATCAGTGACTACCTATCACCATCTTTATCAGTGATTACCTATCACCATCTTTATCAGTGACTACCTATCACCATCTTTATCAGTGACTACCTATCACCATCTTTATCAGTGATTACCTATCACCATGCTTATCAGTGATTACCTATCACCATCTTTATCAGTGATTACCTATCACCATCTTTAATCTGTGTTTACCTATCACCATCTTTATCAGTGATTACCTATCACCATCTTTAATCTGTGTTTACCTATCACCATCTTTAATCAGTGATTACCTATCACCATCTTTATCAGTGATTACCTATCACCATCTTTATCAATGATTACCTATCACCATCTTTATCAGTGATTACCTATCACCATCTTTATCAGTGATTACCTATCACCATCTTTATCAGTGATTACCTATCACCATCTTTATCAGTGATTACCTATCACCATCTTTATCAGTGATTACCTATCACCATCTTTAATCAGTGATTACCTATCACCATCTTTATCAGTGATTACCTATCACCATCTTTATCAGTGATTACCTATCACCATCTTTAATCTGTGACTACCTATCACCATCTTTAATCAGTGATTACCTATCACCATCTTTATCAGTGATTACCTATCACCATCTTTATCAGTGATTACCTATCACCATCTTTAATCTGTGTTTACCTATCACCATCTTTAATCAGTGATTACCTATCACCATCTTTATCAGTGAATACCTATCACCATCTTTAATCTGTGTTTACCTATCACCATCTTTAATCAGTGATTACCTATCACCATCTTTATCAGTGATTACCTATCACCATCTTTATCAGTGATTACCTATCACCATCTTTAATCTGTGATTACCTATCACCATCTTTAATCAGTGATTACCTATCACCATCTTTATCTGTGATTACCTATCACCATCTTTATCAGTGACTACCTATCACCATCTTTATCAGTGACTACCTATCACCATCTTTATCAGTGACTACCTATCACCATCTTTATCAGTGACTACCTATCACCATCTTTATCAGTGACTACCTATCACCATCTTTATCAATGTAATACCTATCACCATCTTTATCAATGTAATACCTATCACCATCTTTATCAATGTAATACCTATCACCATCTTTATCAATGTAATACCTATCACGAACAAATATTAATGATTACCTGTCACCATCTATATCAGTGATTACCTATCAAATAAAATTGTATTTGTCACATGTGCGTGAATACAACAGGTGTAGACCTTACAATGAAATGCTTACTTACAAGCACTTAACCAACAATGCAGTTTTGAGAAAATACAAAATAGGAAGAGAAAAGAATAACAACTTTATTTTGTATTTCACCTTTCTCATTTATAACTGCGACCTGGCCAAGATAAAGCAAAGCAGTTCGACACATACAACAACACAGAGTTACACATGGAATAAACAAACATACAGTCAATAATACAGTAGAAAAAATCTATATACAGTGTGTGCAAATAAGGGAGGTAAGGCAATAAATAGGCCATGGTGGCGAAGACATTACAATATACCAATTAATCACTGGAGTGAATAGATGTGCAGAAGATGAATGTGCAAGTAGAGATACTGGGGTGCAAAGGGGCAAGATAAAAAAATAAAAAAATACAGTATTGGGATGAGGTAGTTGGATGGGCTATTTACAGATGGACTATGTACAGGTGTAGTGATCTGTGAGCTGCTCTGACAGCTGGTGCTTAAAAGCTAGTGAGGGAGATGTGAGCCTCCAGCTTCAGTGATTTTTGCAGTTCCTTCCAGTCATTGGCAGCAGAGAACTGGAAGGAGAGGCGGCCAATTGAGGAATTGGCTTTGGGGGTGACCAGTGAGACATACCTGCTGGAGCGCTTGCTACGGGTGGGTGCTGCTATGGTGACCAGTGAGCTGAGATAAGGCGGGGCTTTACCTAGCAAAGACTTGTAGATGACCTGGAGCCAGTAGGTTTGGCGATGTGTATGAAGCGAGGGCCAGCCAACGAGAGCGTACAGGTCGCAGTGGTGGGTAGTATATGGGGCTTTGGTGACAAAATGGATGGCACTGTGATAGACTGCATCCAATTAGTTGAGTAGAGTGTTGGAGGCTATTTTGTAGATGACATCGCCGAAGTCGAGGATCGGTAGGATGGTCAGTTTTACAAGGATATGTTTGGCAGCATGAGTGAAGGATGCTTTGTTGCAAAATTGGAAGCCGAGTCTAGATTTAATTTTGGATTGGAGATGCTTAGTGTGAGTCTGGAAGGAGAGTTTACAGTCTAGCCAGACAACTAGGTATTTGTAGTTGTCCATATATTCTAAGTCAGAACTGTCCAGAGTAGTAATGCTGGACGGGTGGGCAGGTGTGGGCAGCGGAAGGTTGAAGAGCATGCATTTAGTTTTACTTGCATTTCAGAGCAGTTATTAATGATTACATATCACAATCTATATCAGTGATTACCTATCTCCATCTTTATTAATGATTACCTACCACCATCTATATTAATGATTACCCATCACAGTCTATATCAGTGATTACCTATCTCCATCTTTATTAATGATTACCTACCACCATCTATATTAATGATTACCCATCACAGTCTATATCAGTGGTTACCTATCACATCTATAATAATTAATACCTATCTCCATCTATATTAATGATTACCCATCACAGTCTATATCAGTGATTACCTATCTCCATCTTTATTAATGATTACCTACCACCATCTATATTAATGATTACCCATCACAGTCTATATCAGTGGTTACCTATCACATCTATAATAATTTATACCTATCGCCATCTTTATCAATGTAATACCTATCATCATTTATATCAGTGATTACCTATCACATCTTTATCAATGTAATAATTATCTCCATCTATATCAGTGGTTACCTATCACATCTATATCAATGATTACCTATCACCATCTTTGTCAATGTAATACCTATCGCCATCTATATCAGTGATTACCTATCACAATCTATATCAGTGATTACCTATCACCATCTATATCAGTGATTACCTATCACAATCTATATCAGTGATGACATATCACCATCTATATTAATGATTACCTATCACCATCTATATCAGTGATTACCTATCACCATCTATATCAGTGATTACCTATCACCATCTATATCAGTGATTACCTATCACCATCTATATCAGTGATTACCTATCTCCATCTATATTAATGATTACCTATCACCATCTAGATAAGTCATTACCTATCACATCTATATTAATGATTACCTATCACGATCTATATTAATGATTACCCATCACCATGTATATCAGTGATTACCTTTCACCATCTATATCAATGTAATACCTAACATTATCTCTATCAATGTAATACCTGGAGAATAAAGTGACATAGTAAATCATAGATTGAGCATGGCATCAGTTAATTGATTGGAAGTATGACAGAATGCCCCAAGAGACACGTGTTCTCTCTCCTGCAGTCCCAAATAGGGCACTAATCAAATGATGAGTTCCCTGATAGGCCAGGGCACATCTGCTGCCCTCTGGTGCTGTCTGCTCTCCCACAGACAGACACCGACAAGGAAAGGTTGAGCTCTGAGGGAACAAGCAGTAAAGGTTTGTCTCTAATCTCTAGGGGGTGGAGGAGCAGAGAGTGGAAGTGTTATTCAGCAGATTAGTATCCTAATGCTCTTCCTTTTCTACTAACATGTAATAGTCATGCGCTCCCCCCCACGAGTACAAATGTCCTGTATGTTATTGAGGAAGATAATAGTCCTTTCAGACCCAGGTGTGTTTGACAACAGCTGATAATTAGTTGATCATGAGATAAGGGGATGTGCTGTATCCACATCGACATATGGCAGGAAACTGCCCGAATGATGATGAATTCTCAGTATGGGTGAACCTACATACACAAACAAATAGGGTTCCTCAAGGGTTTTTTGGGAAGGGTGATGGTTCTATGTGAAACTATACTGACCCCCAAAACATGTGAGCCCTTCAGTGGTTCTTTGCAGGTTAACAAAGAGGGTTCTTTCCTGTTTTAGTGAGAATTAAAATATAGGGAGGGTGGCTCATTAGAATTTTTTGGGCGTAGTTTGTGCACAGCTCTTTTTGTGCAAGCCTGAGTAAGAGTATCATGCCAATTCATCTAATCTGTTGTTTTATGCTATTGCATATTATGTATGACTGTGGCTATTGAAGGTGTCATGTGAAAGACTCAGGTGAGGTCTTGTGTCATTTGAGAACGGTTGATTTAGTCAGTAGTTCTCAGTTCTCTCCTCAGGGATCCCCAGCCATTGCAGAGCTAGCATACCTGATTCAACTTGTTAATAAACACGACAGTAAAACCAGAGTATAACCAGAGTAGAAAAAATATAAAAAATAAGAAGAAAACTAGAAAAGTTCTTTATAGAACCATACAGGTTCCATTTAGAACCGTATGTGCATGGTTCTTTATAGAACCTTCAAAAAAGGTTCAATCTAGAACCAAAAAGTGTTCTGCTATGGTTACAAGCCAAAGAACCCTTATTTGGCACTACATAGAACCATTTGTCTTTAATGTGTAGTATGTACAGTATGTTGATATTTGTTGCATGCAGTACGCTCTAAATATTATGTTGTAACGATTAGTACACAGTATGTAGTTTAACTAAGTAGTAGGCAAGACAAAGCCTAGAGTTTGAGACAGTGAGAAGTCTGCCGGGTCAAAGACCAAAAAGGTGATGAGAGCGTACGATAGTGCAGAAGTTGAGAAGTGATGGATATTTCTAGGCAATGTAATGCTATCCACACCCCTGACCCCCCATGCCCTACCATGCATAAGCCTCCCTCCCTCCCCACCCTACCCCTCACCCCCCCAAACAACACCATGTAGAGGCCTCCCTCCAGTATCAGCACTCAGCACTGACAGCGCTGGGCCTCAGGGTGCTGATTAAGAGGCCTGTCAGCCTGTCCCCACATCCATCACAGATCCATCATATCCATCACCTCCCCCCCCCAACCCAGTCCCCGATGCCTAGACACCCAGCCTCCTCTCCCTTGACCCCCAGCAGTGAATGCCTGTCAGCCCTGAGCCTCTGATCGGACCACCGACAGACACTCACCACTACAACGGCCCGTTCACACACTCACCCTGACACACAGCGTGGGATGGATATTTCTCATACAGCACTTTACTGTGACCCTCTGAAATAGGAACTAAAGCTTTACCAACAGTTCTATGGGTAGCCATCTTGAAACGCCCTTACCTCTCCACGCTGCTCTTGCACGAGACACCATCGGACCCGCCCACCGTGTAGATCTTCCCGGCCAGGCTGTACACGGCCACGTTACCACGGTGATTGATCATGGAGGCCATGTTCTTCCACTCATTCTCCAGGGGACAGAACTGTTCCACCAGGCAGGATGGATCCTGCTGGGTCCAGCCGCCCACTGTAGGTAGATACAGCCATTGATGTGAAGGTGTAGATGAATAACACCAGTTAAGGAGTTTGTTACTTTATTGACAGGCCTGTATTTATCTGGTACTATTCAGACTCATGACTAGAATAGTAATTTCCTCATGATTGCTCCTCTGATTCTTTGAGATTCATTATTACCAGTACTGTACACAGTATAATTTGGTCTATATTCAATACTACAATTAAGAGGACCACTTACAACCCACTATGCAAAAAAATGGTTGAATCAACGTTGTTTCCATTTAATTTCAACCCAAATCATCAATATGATGACGTCGAATCAATGTGGAGAACTGATTGGATTTGAAAAAGGTCATCAACGTGAGGGAATTATATATTTTTCTTCACCCAACTTTTAACCTAAATCTAATGACATGGTGAAATGTTTTGTTGATTTCATGTTGAATTCACGTTAGTTGACAACTCATCCAAATGTAAATCAAAACTAGACGTTGAACTGACGTCTGTGCCCAGTGGGAGGTCTCACTCACTTACTACTACCAAATACCATTTTACCTAGGATATCTAAAGCACTAATTTGCAATCTTTTGCATTCTCAAACAACACTAAGTTTATTTTAGCTCATCACTGACACCCATAAGTGGCCGTTCCTTATTCAGACAACTCATATGATCTTTCCCCTCCAAAAATACCAGTCCTTAATGTCTGAGGTTAGGGAGAATTTATGGACATGTCATCCTCCTCTCCCTCAGGAGAGACATGTGACATTAGGAATGAGGTACACAGTGCATTATTCCTCCATGCCAAGTGAGGTTATGAGTTCCTGCACCAACCAAAACACTGTAGATAAAACGGTAAGCATAAGCTGCAGTGCTTAAAAAAATGTTGCAGACTGGAGTTCAGTTTAGAGAGATATGGAGCACAAACTAAAATATAAGTTTGTTATCGCTAAATCTGTATATTTATTGAATTCAATACATTTCAGCCAGCCCCAGTGAACATACCCACCATTGATTTAATCTAAAGCATGCTATAGAGCAATGGACACCCAACAGTCTGCCTTTTGAATGCAATTTCCCCAACATTCACTGAGATTAGTAAATGCTGTGTATGTTGGCTCAAGCGTTTAAACCTTTTAAACTCAAAAGCAATATTCTGCTTTACCACCCTGGACTAAATCCCATCCTAATTGTCAAACTGAATCTAATAAGCTTTGGCTTACGCTCATATGAACCAATCTGTGAAACACTCAAATTGCAGACTTGAATGGTCAGGTTGACAAAAACATACCTGTAAATATTGCTTGGCATTCACCTTCTCCTTTAGAGATATGTGACGGCATTATGCTTAATGTTCTGTATGGTACCTACAACCTACTGTACTGTATGGTACCTACAACCTACTGTACTGTATGGTACCTACAACCTACTGTACTGTATGGTACCTACAACATACTGTACTGTATGGTACCTACAACCTACTGTACTGTATGGTACCTACAACCTACTGTACTGTATGGTACCTACAACCTACTGTACTGTATGGTACCTACAACCTACTGTACTGTATGGTACCTACAACCTACTGTACTGTATGGTACCTACAACATACTGTACTGTATGGCAGAGTAACTGACCACGTAGGTTGAACAAAGATGAGCAGATTTTAATGGGGAGTTACTGACCCATGTACATGACGTCTTTGAACACATCTGTAGGGGGGAGTTGGGATTGTTGTCTACACAGCGACATGGGGCTTGGGATGCCATGGCGACCCCTGACCCCCCCTTGTCGGTCTTTGGGGGTCATTCCCTTCTGTGTCTCTTGATCACCAAGAGCCTCCCTGACACACACACACACACACACACACACACACACACACACACACACACACACACACACACACACACACACACACACACACACACACACACACACACACACACACACACACACACACACACACACACAAACACAAACACACATAAACACACATAAACACACAAACACAGGATTAGAATGAAAGGTTATGTAATAATTCACATTTACAATTTTCAAATGATCTGGTATTTACAGAGTGTACAATTATTTATAAGGTGCCTCCAAGGGTCAAATATGCACATCTTGTGCATATTTCTCAGCTTTCAAAGTGTATCCTGATCTGTGGCATTTTCTTGGACATTATTAACTGCACCGTCATCATTCTGTCTCTCATGCGAAATACACTCTCAAAACACCCATATAAAGATTCAGAAATGCTAAACAGCTGACAGTCATTAATTTACTCCAAACATAAAACATACACATACTGAACACCACACAACTCCAAATTACCCTTGTTCATTGTACACTCCCATGTTTCCTCAGCTCCCAGGTCAGATCTCCACAACAATATATTTTCTCTTGACACCTTGACAGCTAGTCAAACCTCTCGTTCACAGTCTTGTCTATCTATAGATGTTCACTTCCCAGCACTCTCTTCTGCTTGATGTCTCTCTTCCTGCTGGATACAGATACATGTAACTCCTAGAGCCTGAGCCTGCCCCCTCTACCCTCCCCATACACTTTACCAGGCACCAGCTGTGCCATCCTGAGTCCTGACTCATACATCCTGAAAGAATGATATTCTAACCCCTGTCATGCTTCTTCAGAATCCGTACGCTTCTTTAGACTGTATGATTTAGAATGGACCGGATTCCATTACAAGGAACACCGCCAGGAATGTCTCTGTCTAGACTAAGAGGACTTTAAACTTAATGGCATCATACATACATACAGTAAGGGGAGATATAGATAGATAGATAGATAGATAGATAGATAGAGAGAGAGAGAAATAGAGAGAGAAATAGAGAGAGAAATAGAGAGAGAAATAGAGAGAGTGAGACAGAGAGAGAGAGACAGAGAGAGAGACAGAGAGAGAGAGAGAGTGAGACAGAGAGAGAGTGAGACAGAGAGAGAGAGTGAGACAGAGAGAGAGAGAGTGAGACAGAGAAAGTGAGAGAGGAGACTGCATGTGTATCTGTGTGAGAGAATATATTGTCTATTGCCAGAGACTATTGGAGATATTTTGGCTTCATCAGCATGATACAGTACAAAGCACTGGAGTGGTGAAACTCATTTAGTGATTATATTGCCATAGGGGCATAGAGCTGTTACAGTCTGACCTGACCCTATCAGCTCTCCCTCTGAACATCTCACCTTCCTCTCAGCTCCCATAGCCACCTGTGACCTGTAGGTCCATGTATATTTCTATCTGTAGATCTGTCTATATTTCTACCTGTAGATCTGTCTATATTTCTACCTGTAGGTCCGTCTATATTTCTACCTGTAGGTCCATCTATATTTCTACCTGTAGATCTGTCTATATTTCTACCTGTAGGTCCGTCTATATTTCTACCTGTTGATCCGTCTATATTTCTACCTGTAGGTCCACTGAAATACCTAAAATATTCTGAATATTTACTTTGATGTGGGTCAGAAGAGGCACTGCATAAATAAGAGATCAGCATCACTGTAAACTTCACACACAACACTTAGCTTCTCCAAAGTGGGTGACGACGGACCAGAGAGTTACTGGTGGTAAAGCAGTCTACTTGACTTACTGGGTAAGACTGACATTATTCTTAATCAGCTTTGAAATCATCACTGCTGAGCCAGATAGCAACTTAACATATTGGCGTAGTTGGCTTCCAACTCATACTCATTTTTTAACATTAGGTTGAAAAGTTAACATTTTAACCCAATGAGAAATGTTAAGATTTCTACTGTCTGCATCAGTTAATATGAGTGGCCAATACTGGATGAAACATGAATTGTGCATCGGTCTCAACTGATTTACTTTTACAACACAACTCAGAGAGTAACACAGAAGAACAAAGGACCTAGCCTGGGAATACCAATATTCATGCAGATTTTAAAACCGGAGCACGTGTATAAACACAAATTTTCAAGGAATCATAACTAATAGATGGACTTTAGTGAGAGTTGGAAAAGTTGTATTCTCTTGGCAGCAAATGTTTGTTTTTTTGTAAAAAATTGTTTTATTTTTTATTATTTTACCCCTTTTTCGTGTTATCCAATTGTTTTTAGTAGCTACTATATCTTGTCTCATCGCTACAACTCCCATACGGGCTTGGGAGGGACGAAGGTTGAAAGTCATGCGTCCTCCGATACACAACCCAATCAAGCCGCACTGCTTCTGAACACAACGCGCATCCAACCCGGAATCCAGCCGCACCAATGTGTCGGAGGAAACGCCGTGCACTTGGCAACCTTGGTTAGCGGGCATTGCTCCCGGCCCCCCACAGGAGTCGCTGGTGCGCACGAGACAAGGATATCCCTAACCCGGACGACGCTAGGCCAATTGTGCGTCGCTCCACAGACCTCCCGGTTGCGGCCGGTTGCGACAGAGCCTGGGCACGAACCCAGGGTCTCTGGTGGCACAGCTGGCGCTGCAGTACAGCGCCCTTAACCACTGCGCCACCCGGGAGGAGAAAATGTTTTAATAGAAATTAACACATAGACAAACACTCCCCAGGGAACAACACCAGGTATATTGGCCAACAACTGAACGAGGCCTGTCAAATTAATCCATTAAAACAGACACCCAAAGATCTGAAGAATCAGGTGTGAAGGTAGTTCCTATAGTTATAAACTACTGGTTGTGTGTAACACTCTAAACCTTCCCATCATCATCACAACAGTCCTACACCCAAGTCCTGGGAACCATCAATTAGCCCCAAACCATTGTACTAGGCCTTTAATACTCTCACTTACACAAACCTGGGCATTGGTAGCACCCACCAGGCACCACCTCAAGGTGTTGTCTATCTCTTTTTTTAACTTCTTAGGGCTGCAATCCCGTTAACGGGATGAAAGTGTAGGGCGCCAAATTCAAAACAACAGAAATCTCACAATTAAAATTCCTCAAACATGCATATATCTTATACCGTTTTAAAAGTAATCTTGTTGTTAATCCCACCACAGTGTCCGATTTCAAATATGCTTTACAGCGAAAGCACCACAAACAATTATGTTATGTCACCACCAAGCCACAGAAAAACACAGCCATTTTTCCAGCCAAAGAGAGGAGTCACAAAAAGCGCAAATAGAGATAAAATGAATCACTAACCTTTGATGATCTTCATCAGATGACACTCATAGGACTTCATGTTGTACAATACATGTATGTTTTGTTTGATAAAGTTCATATTTATATCAAAAATCTGAGTTTACATTGGCGCGTCACGTTCACTAGTTCCAAAAACATCCAGTGATTTTGCATAGCCACATCGATTCAACAGAAATACTCATCATAAATGTAGATGATAATACAAGCTATACACATGGAATTATAGATATACCTCTCCTTAATGCGACCTCTGTGTCAGATTTAAAAAAAACTTTCAGGAAAAGCAAACCATTCAATAATCTGAGACGGCGCTCAGAAAATTTATCAAATTAGCCGCCATGTTGGATTCAACAGAAACCAGAAATTACATGATAAATAATCTCTTACCTTTGATTATCTTCATCAGAATGCACTCCCAAGAATCGCAGTTCCACAATAACTGCTTGATTTGTTCGATAATGTCCGTTATTTATGTGCAAGTAGCTACTTTTGTTAGCGGTAGGTACACATATCCAAACACTCGTGCGTTTGTCCAAAAACTTTGGACAAAAACTTCAAAATGTTATATTACAGGTCGAAGAAACATTTCAAACTAAGTATAGAAACAATCATTAGGATGTTTTTATCATAAATCTTCAATAAAGTTCCAACCGGAGAATTCCTTTGTGTCTACAGGAGCAACGGAACGCAGGGTGATATCATGTGGAATGCGCGTGACCAGGAAATGGCTCTCTGAGCTGACTCATTCAGCTCTTATTCTGTCCCACAACACAGTAGAATCCCCATTCAAGTTTCTAAAGGCAGTTGACATCTAGTGGAAGCCTTAGGAAGTGCAACTTCATTCATATCCCAATGTGAATTCAATAGGGCCTGAGTTGAAAATCGACCAGCCTCAGATTTCTCACTTCTTGTTTGGATTTCTTCTCAGGTTTTTGCCTGCCATATGAGTTCTGTTATACTCAGAGACATCATTCAAACAGTTTTAGAAACTTCGGAGTGTGTTCTATCCAATACTACTAATAATATGCATATACAGTGGGGCAAAAATGTATTTAGTCAGCCACCAATTGTGCAAGTTCACCTACTAAAAAGATGAGAGAGGCCTGTAATTTTCATCATATGTACACTTCAAATATGTCAGACAAAATGAGAAAAAAAATCCAGAAAATCACATTGTAGGATTTTTAATGAATTTATTTGCAAATTATGGTGGAAAATAGGTATTTGGTCACCTGCAAACAAGCAAGATTCCTGGCTCTCTAACTTCTTCTTCCACTCATTACCTGTATTAATGGCACCTGTTTGAACAGTATACCCTGGGGCGGCAGGGTAGCCTAGTGGTTAGAGCATTGGACTAGTAACCTTCAAATCCCCGAGCTGACAAGGTACAAAATCTGTCGTTCTGCCCCTGAACAGGCAGTTAACCCACTGTTCCTAGGCCGTCATTGAAAATAAGAATTTGTTCTTAACTGACTAAAATAAAATAAAGGTAAAATAAAGGTAAAATAAAGGTAAAATAAAAGACACCTGTCCACAACCTCAAACAGTCACACTCCAAACTCCACTATGGCCAAGACCAAAGACCTGTCAAAGGACACCAGAAACAAAATTGTAGACCTGCACCAGGCTGGGAAGACTGAATCTGCAATAGGTAAGCAGCTTGGTTTGAAGAAATCAGCTGTAGGAGCAATTATTAGGAAATGGAAGACATACAAGACCACTGATAATCTCCCTCGATCTGGGGCTCCACGTAAGATCTCACCCGTGGGGTCAAAATGATCACAAGAACGGTGAGCAAAAATCCCAGAACCACACGGGAGGACCTAGTGAATGACCTGCAGAGAGCTGGGATGAAAGTAACAAAGCCTACCATCAGTAACACACAACGCCGCCAGGGACTCAAATCCTGCAGTGCCATACGTGTCCCCCTGCTTAAGCCAGTACATGTCCAGGCCCGTCTGAAGTTTGCTCGAGAGCATTTGGATGATCCAGAAGAAGATTGGGAGAAAGTCATATGGTCAGATGAAACCAAAATATAACTTTTTGGTAAAAACTCAACTCGTCGTGTTTGGAGGACAAAGAATGCTGAGTTGCATCCAAAGAACACCATACCTACTGTGAAGCATGGGGGTGGAAACATCATGCTTTGGGGCTGTTTTTCTGCAAAGGGACCAAGACGACTGATCCGTGTAAAGGAAAGAATGAAAGGGGCAATGTATCGTGAGATTTTGAGTGAAAACCTCCTTCCATCAGCAAGGGCATTGAAGATGAAACATGGCTGGGTCTTTCAGCATGACAATGATCCCAAACACACCGCCCGGGCAACGAAGGAGTGGCTTCGTAAGAAGCATTTTAAGGTCCTGGAGTGGCCTAGCCAGTCTCCAGATCTCAACCCCATAGAAAATCTTTGGAGGGAGTTGAATGTCCGTGTTGCCCAGCAACAACCCCAAAACATCACTGCTCTAGAGGAGATCTGCATGGAGGAATGGGCCAAAATACCAGCAACAGTGTGTGAAAACCTCGTGAAGACTTACAGAAAATGTTTGACCTCTGTCATTGCCAACAAAGGGTATATTGAGATAATTATTGAGAAACTTTTGTTATAGACCAAATACTTATTTTCCACCATAATTTGCAAATAAATTCATTAAAAATCCTACAATGTGATTTTCTGGATTTTTTTCCCTCATTTTGTCTGTCATAGTTGAAGTGTACCTATGATGAAAATTACAGGCCTCTCTCATCTTTTTAAGTGGGAGAACTTGCACAATTGGTGGCTGACTAAATACTTTTTTGCCCCACTGTATTAGCAACTGAGACTGAGGAGCAGGCCGTTTACTCTGGGCACCTTTCATCCAAGCTACTCAATACTGCCTCTGCAGCCATAAGAATATTTAAGGGCAAATTAAGTCATACAATCAACATTTTGATACACAAGTCCATGTATGAATGCATGCAAATGAAAAAACGTACTACTAGCTCTCGTATTTCCATTTCCATCGTAAACTGGGAACTATTTTCAGCAAGCCAAAGGGTTCGATGGAGGACATAAATGCTGCCACTTAAAATGTCAAAAGAAGGTCCAGGTGGGAAAATGCAGCTGGTAACATTCTCTCTTCTGAGCTACTAAAATCTTACTGTGGCCAGGAAGGAACACACCTATATAGTGCCAGCGTTTTCCTCTCCAGTGGTTTTCATATGGAAATAAAGGGTTTATATTGAACAGAAGATGGAAAGTCTTTCAAACATAATGTGAAAATATGGATTTAAGTATAGAGGAAAGGGGAGAGAATACTGTCCCACCACCATGTGAGAGTGTGTTAACCCCAATTTGTCACTCCCTGGCACTCCCACACTCTTTTTTTGCTGATTTATGACAGATAATAAATAGATCTGTATTGTACATGAATGATTCTGCAGATGATTTTGGAGTTCTTTATTTGGAAACCCTGATATGGCAGAAAAGGTTGCACAAAGGTCAATATAGGGTATATCAATTACAGGTTAGTTCCAAATGAAGGACACACCAAATATAGCAGTAGAGGAAGAGGAGAAGAAGAGGTCAAAACTGACGGATGATTTCACCCTGGACAGATGATTCATATTAGAGGGCAATACAATTGGAATGAGTTTCATTCTACACTCTGAATAAACCAGGGAAGCACTAATATCAAAGGGTGAGAAATGGACAGGTTTGGTTCTGGTTTGAGCAGGCAGTGAAGTAGAGACCGAACACAAAAGGACAGTATAACACATTTATTTTTGAGACATGGTTTTCTCTGCAATCAAGTTCCAGACATCAATCCATATCGTTCACTTTTATCAGTTTCTCTATTATTTCCATTCCTCTTTTACTTTAAAAGCTCATTCAAATCAGAAACATAGATAAAATATAGAAAACAAAAAGGTACAGGGTTGCGTTCAGTACGTTTTTCCATTCTGGAATCTTCAATTGAACGGAAATGGTGCTGTACTGAACGACCAGTTGAAAAATGGGGAGAGGTTGGGGAATACTGTCAGAATGGCCACTGCACTTGAAATACATCACCCATTGCTTCAAGCCACACCTCACCACACCCACCAAACGGGAGCAAATATACCTCAAAGTCAGTTCAAGAACGCACAAGAACATTTTGGGGAAACATGTCATTCAGTACAAACCGTTCCGCAATGCAGCAAACGTTTAAGATAACTGAACGCACCTCAAGTGTCCAGGGGTTTTTAAATACACACATCTAAAATCCCTTGATACATAAGTTAGACAATGGGAGAACTTGTGTTAATGAGACAACTATTCACACCTGTGACAGTCTCCCCACGTTTCCAGTGTGTCCTCACACTCAATATTTTAGTCACTACCCACTGGGCAGAAACAGGTTGAATCAACGTTGTTTCCATGTCATTTCAATGAGATGACGTTGAACCAACGTGGAATTGACGATGAATTGACGTCTGTGCCCAGTGGGTAGCCATCTCAAACCACATGGTGTCCTGGGGTAAGGCCGGGGCCAATCTTCTGCTTCCTCCATCCAGGTCAACCTTTTCCGCTGGTTGACCTGGAGCAGAAGGTTTTTTGTGGCCCCACTCCTCTGGGATGGAATCCTTAGCCGTGTCCCGGTGGGTGCTTCCTACAGTCCCGACAATGGTCACCCCATCCATACCGCTCACCCACTTGAGTGGACCACTCCGTCCGACAGTCATGGCCCGCATGGTCGCACTGTGGATTCTTAGTGGTCCCCGTCCCCTTCACTTCACTAGAGCCGTCACCCGTAGGACACCTCAACACGCTACAGGCTGGTTCGGTCACACTGCGTTCTCATCAAGACCAGCAGAGGAAGCTCAGTCTTCTGCTCCAGGTACTCAGTAGAACCTTAAGGCTAACTGAAACACAACAGAAGTCAACGTAAAAACTGGCCTCTACTCCACAAGTGCTCACTCAGCAAGTATGGAGAAGGCTAAGGATATTGATGTCTGGAACTTGATTGCCATGTCTTATTGAGAAAACCATGCCTTAGAAATAAATGTGTTAACTGCTTTTGTGTTCGGGCTCTACTTCACCCTGCCTGCTCAACCCAGATCCAAACCTGTCATTTTTCTCCCTTTGACATTTGACGTAGTCTGCAGGATATGATATTTATGATTAAATCCCCCACATTACAGTACAGACAGTTGCCAGATGGAACCCACAGAACTGTTGGCACTGGCAGCCATTTTTATTCCAGAGGGAGCCATAGGAGAGGTGGACCAGGTGGAATCTGAAATGACATGTCTTCCCTATGTAGTGCACTACTCTTGGCCAGGGCCCACAGGGAATAGGGTGACATTTCAGACCCAGGACCAGGTGCAGCAGCAGTCAGATCCAGGTTACCCAGAGACAGACCCCCCAGTGTGTAAGTCAGGCTAAGAATGTGGTGAGGTTACTGCTCAAACATGAGGCTCAGATATGAGCTTGATGGATTAGAATAGAGCGAAATGTCACACATATCAGTCCAGTATTGATATCCGAGATATAGTGAGTGTACAAAACATTAGGTGAAAGCTATTATCCCTTCTTGATGTCACTTGTTAAATCCACTTCAGTCATTATAGATGAAGGGGAGGAGATAGGTTAAATAATAATTTTTAAGCCTTGAGACAATTGAGACATGGACTGTGTGCCATTCAGAGAGTGAATGGGAAAGACACAATATCTAAGTGCCTTTGAACAGGGTTTGGTAGTAGGTGCCAGGCACACCGGTTTGAATGTGTCAAGAACTGCAACACTGCTGGGTTTTTCACACTCAACAGTCCACCACCCAAAGGACATCCAGCCACCTTGACAACTGTGGGAACCATTGGAGTCATTATGGGCCAGCAATCCTGTGGAATGCTTTCCACGCCTTGTAGTCCATGGCCTGACGAATTGAGGCTATTCTGAGGGCAAAGGGGGGTGCAACTCAATATTAGGAAAGTGTTCCTAATGTTTTGTACACTCAGTGTATCCTGGGTCGAGATACTTGATCTGTGCTTGATTGAACTTGTCTGTTGCAATAGAACCAATAGAAAAGTGCAAACCTCACCCACCTGGCACTCCAGGCAGGCTAAGGCAAATGCTCAAAGTATTTGAAAGATTTCAAATAGTACTTGAACCCAGGTCTGTATTGAGCATTCCTTTGAGTCCATGCAGTAGCTGTTTTGGTCACTGTATCTCTGAGAGACCGGCCTGTACAAATAAAGAAATTGAAGCTTGCCCTAAATCGTGAGCCAGTGGACTTTTTATAGATGCAAATGTGACAATGTTCACTCACTAAATGTCCTAATACCAAACAGGAAAAGGTGACACATTTTAGTGTGGTTGAAGGCCTATCTAATTCTAGATAATTATTTTTTGGGAATAACTTTGAATTTAGATTGAGTTGAAATACTGGTAATACCAGTAATATTAGAAATATTTTGTTATATTTGCCATTCTTCTGGTCTTATTTTTACGTTACATTGTGTACAGTCCAGTCAAAGATTTCTATTGTTTGCATCACCCAGTGGGTTACATTGTGGGGATATACCCATTCATCACATCCAGCTGGGGCTAGCCTTGTATTACCATCCTCGACTGGGGGGCTGGGCCAGGATGCACATACCAGAGGGACTGCCAAGCAGCTAGCAATACCCAGCAACCAGTGACACCCTAGCCTGCTGCAGCTGTACCCAAAACCATTTATCTGTGTCATAACATAAAGACCTGCCGAAATGTCTCCTGAAAGTGATCCATCCACGCCCTTTAGGAACCAGCGGGGAGCCACACCCATGGTAGTTGGGTAGCAGCACAGATATTTTGGGGCTGTGGTGTACAGTAGGTGTATGATGTGTTGGGTGTGAAAGTGAGGAGGACATTTTACATTTGCATGGCTTGGTAACTGTATCAATCACTTGCGATCATGTTGCCGTTATTGAACTCAATCAACACACACACACACACACACACAGTACTGCAACAACCCGTATATAGGGAGGTGAGAGATGTGAACAGGTGGGAACAACTTGAGGCACAGGCAGGGAATGTAGCACTATTTATAGCAGATGGGGAAGACACTCTCTGTCTGCACGTTCATCAATAACTGAATACAAGCAGCATCTCACACACATAATGGACAGTACTGTGTATCAGAAACAGCACATACGGTTGCTGTCAGTAATTATCATCAATTAGTCGGCGAGCCCGCTAATCATATCGTAAATGTAGTTTTCAGTTCCTTAAAAAGCTCTCTGATATATAACAAGACTCTAAAATCTTGTCTCATTAAAATATCTATGTTCTTTCCTGGCCTGTGTTGTGTATTTCTTTACATTGATGTTGATATTGTTGACCTTCCCAGGCAGACTCATACGAGATTGTGAGAATTCCTAAAGAGTTACTCTAGCAGGATGCTGATCTAACCCATGACCAGATCAGATGTGCTCATCCATCAACTGAACTAGGTGCTAATATTATTACACGTCTAGATATGATGATGGAAGTCTCGATGCAACACCAGATAGCCCTCATTACCCAAACAGAGATGCATAACACTCCTGACCATGTATCCCCATTCGGTTACCAGGAGCTCTGTATGTTTTAATGCTCTACGGATATGTACTATTTCTACTATACTGTAGGACCAAATATAATCTCCTCACTGTCCATTCTCTATAGCAGAAAGAATTTTATTGTGTATTACTTAAGGGGTCATTAAGTTGATACAGTAAGTTGATACAGTATTTCGACATCTCAAAATAAAATGATACGACCACTTCCTTCCTTGGCCTTTTGGGCCTGGTCAAAGGAGACGTGGTCTGATAGAGAAGAAGACCCCTCACATGCAAAGGGTGGTGGTGGACATGTGTGCCTGTCTTACTGTCATGGTTGAATTATGTGCTGACACGAATTGCATGCCAAGGGAAACCTGATAGGATAGTCTGTGAGAAGAGGATCCAGCACATCGTAAAACACTGATCTATCCTCAGCGGTCACTGTGGCTTAGGATGAGGGGAGGGTGTATCGCTCAGATCCTTAAACTCTGCTTGGAGACAGGGGCTGCTTCCCAACAACACTTGTCATTTCCTTGTTTCCTTGTCCAAACTGGTTTGAAAGAACTGGACAGGTGAAAGCACAGCTGGTTCTGCTCTCACCCTTTTAAATTTACAAGATATTACAATTTTGTCATTTAGCAGATACTCTTATCCAGAGCAACTGCACACATTTTCATACCTGTCCCCCCTGGGAATCAAACACACAACCCTGGTGTTGCAAGCACCATGCACTACCAACTGAGCCACGTGATATATGGTACAAGTTGTCACCTGTGGTGTATTGGGGTTGTGTCGCAGAGCATCATGGGGGATGCATGTGTTGAGATGATCGCATTCTAGATAAATGGTTGAACTTCCTGTCTCCCACCTCATCATGATTGAATTGGTATAAAGACGTGATTATGAAACACACAAGTAGGATTGCAAAGGGAGGGTATATTACTGGAAACTTTTGAAGTTTACCGATAAACTACCAGAATTCTGGTATCTTTCAAGGATTTTAAGTAATCTATCACAAGACATCTAGTGGCCCTTTTGGGTACTTCAGATTCTCAGAGGTGTCTGTAATTATCAGGTTGACGTTTATTGTCATGAATCTTGCCCTGGAGGCAGCTGCTGGCCCGCTCTCTGGTTTTATCGAAAGTAAAATATATGAAGTAATTAAATAAGATGATTTTAAAATAAAAAAATAGAATGATAAGCTGTAAAACATTATCCTAAACATAAACCATCAACTTAGTGAATACCATTGGTGTTTAATATGAGCGTTTCAGCATGAAATACAGTAGGCCTATCCTTTATAGTTTGTATTTTTTGTACATTTTTGTTGTCAAACTGGTGGCAGTTGTGAAAAAAGTTATCATAGAAGGAGTTGCAGAGGTAATTGAAAATAATGCCATTGTTGATTACATTATTTTTTCATTTATTAGGCTATTTTCTATTTTCTATTGAACCTAATGGTCTGTCTACCAGAAACTCATGGACAATATGGACACAGATATAATGCACATGAATTCTATATATCAGAAAAAATATATATCACAAGACATCTAGTGGCCATTTGCAAAACTTCAGATTATCACAGGTGTCTGTAATGAGCAGGGTGGTGGTTATTGTCATAAATCTTGCTCTGGAGGCAGAAGAGAGCGATCAAGTTTGGGTAAACATACAATTTATCCTATACTATTTCTACTTGACTTATGTGTTGATTGATTTTCACATGCTAATTTTTGTGGGACAGTTTCATTTCAATAATAACATTTTTTTCCCTCAAAGTAATTGTCACATAGTTCATCATAAAAAACTTAATTCAAATTATACAAATATAAAAGTAAAAATTCAACTAATGCGAGAGCACCAGCCTCTGCCATTTGGACGTGTTTATACATCCTGATCATTGGCAGCTGAATAGTCTAAATGGCCCGTTGACCTATGGCGTCCATTGTCAACTAAGTAAAAATACATGAAGATGACAAATAAAAACAGTAGAAAATATACTAATGAAAATTCCAGTTCTTTTGATCACAGGCCTTTATCTGTCTTGAGTTGAGCTATTGCTAGTGAAGTGCAAGTGCAACATTGGGTCCGGTCCAAACACTTAAAAGACACACCCTCGTCCACTTACCCTTGCCTTACTCGTTTGGGGGAATCCCCATCGCCATCTTGGCTAGCGGTCCAAATGATTAGATAAGCAAGGGAAGTTTCCAACG
This sequence comes from Oncorhynchus masou masou, assembly GCF_036934945.1. Lineage (NCBI taxonomy): Eukaryota > Metazoa > Chordata > Actinopteri > Salmoniformes > Salmonidae > Oncorhynchus > Oncorhynchus masou. Next base: position 14,315,662 of record NC_088236.1, on the reverse strand, counting down.
TAAGCCCCTCAGCCCTCATTTTCAGTCAGGTTTTTAGTCGGCTTTGCGAGTGTACTATTACGTTCACTCCGGGCCTTACACTCCCCATAATTCAATTTGCAGCGGTTTTACACCAGCTAAGAAAAGTCTGCAAAAGTTAAAAACAACATAAATGGAGAAGTCAACATACAAGTGTAAGTAAAAAAAAATACAAATAAGTTAGACATTTTGCAACTATGTAAAAAGTAAATGTGTTTTATTTGGTTATCTTTTGGAAATTGTAGAAATAAAACCTTTTCCTTCTTCAGAAGTTCCAGCTAGGCTGGCTAACATTAGTTAGCTGGCTAACATTAGTTAATTACATGTTTATTATACATGGACATGCTATCATAATTGACTGTAGCGCATATAAAGCACCCACAAGTTACTGGTGACTGAAAACACAATAATCGTGGGATGAATGAGTGACAAATTTCCGGCCAATGGTCCATTTAAAAATCATTCCTTCCTCCATCGCCCTGTAAGTGTATACTCGTCAGACATCATGACACGTCATCAGAAGTGTTCACTTAATTTGAGGGCTGAGGGGATAGGGTGTCTTTCAAGTGTTTGGTCTGCAAACAATAGTACCAAATCAGTCAACTGGATCCGGTTCGGAAGCTGTCTCTAGCGAATTTGCAACATCATATCAACTAGCCTATTCCGGGCCCCCAGAGTTTTATTAGGCTATTATTTGCAATGAGTGTTTAAAAAGCAGACTTCATTTACTGAAGAAAAAATGACCCGAGAAGCTCAGTTTATTAGTGGTAAACAATCAGAAATCAAACATCCCCAAATAGGCATTTTCCTACATTTGCACACAGCAGACCAGGTACGTTACTTCTCTGCTTGCTCAGGTGCACGCTCTACATCCACGTTAACAAGACAGAGAAACCAGATCCTTGTTTTTTTCTCACATGGATCACTCCAAATAAAAGACAATAAACAAATTGACAAGTCGTAAATTATGGTTATGAAATAAACCAAAACTTTTTTCTCACAATTCTAGCAGGTTGTGAACTGCAAACAACGTTTCTACTCCGAGAATGATCATGGTAAATTACTGTAGGCCTAATTAGTAGGCCTAAAATGATACATCAACAGAAATTAACCTCTCTGGGATATGTGGGATGCTACCTGGCCAAAAGCCAGTGAAATGCAGAGCTCAAACTGTATCAGGTGCACTGGTCAGATCGTTTTGGCAAATTATTTAAAAGGACATTTTATTGGCTGTTTATTACAGGAGTTGAATGGTATGTTAAAATGAATTACCATAATCTGAGCATCTTGTGTGGACGTCCATAATCTGAGCATCTTGTGTGGATGTCCATAATCTGAGCATCTTGTGTGGATGTCCATAATCTGAGCATCTTGTGTGGACGTCCATCATCTGAGCATCTTGTGTGGACGTCCATAATCTGAGCTCTTTGTGTGGACGTCCATAATCTGAGCATTTTGTGTGGATGTCCATAATCTGAGCATCTTGTGTGGATGTCCATAATCTGAGCATTTTGTGTGGAGGTCCATAATCTGAGCATCTTGTGTGGACGCCCATAATCTGAGCATTTTGTGTGGATGTCCATAATCTGAGCATCTTGTGTGGATGTCCATAATCTGAGCATCTTGTGTGGATGTCCATTATCTGAGCATCTTGTGTGGACGTCCATAATCTGAGCATCTTGTGTGGAGGCCCATAATCTGAGCATCTTGTGTGGATGTCCATAATCTGAGCATCTTGTGTGGACGTCCATAATCTGAGCATCTTGTGTGGACTCCCATAATCTGAGCATTTTGTGTGGATTTCCTAATGGGTTACGCACCCAATGCATATGGGTCCGGTACATTTCTCAAATGGCCAGTAAATTCAAATCTTCCTGGTCATGTTTTCCAGAGCGACATTTTCCTAACAGAAACCCTGTTACCCACATTACAGTCCAGTCCAGTGTAATGTACACTACTACCACCACCCAATACAGTGTAATGTACACTACTACCACCACCCAGTCCAGTGTAGTGTACACTACTACCACCATCCAGTCCAGTGTAGTGTACACTACTACCACCATCCAGTCCAGTGTAGTGTACACTACTACCACCATCCAGTCCAGTGTAATGTACACTAATACCACCGCCCAGTCCAGTGTAATGTACACTAATACCACCATCCAGTCCAGTGTAGTGTACACTAATACCACCATCCAGTCCGGTGTAATGTACACTAATACCACCACCCAGTCCAGTGTAGTGTACACTACTACCACCATCCAGTCCAGTGTAGTGTACACTACTACCACCATCCAGTCCAGTGTAGTGTACACTACTACCACCATCCAGTCCAGTGTAATGTACACTAATACCACCGCCCAGTCCAGTGTAGTGTACACTAATACCACCATCCAGTCCAGTGTAGTGTACACTACTACCACCATCCAGTCCAGTGTAATGTACACTACTACTACCACCCAGTCCAGTGTAATGTACACTAATACCACCGCCCAGTCCAGTGTAGTGTACACTAATACCACCATCCAGTCCAGTGTAATGTACACTACTACCACCACCCAGTCCATTGTAGTGTACACTACTACCACCACCCAGTCCAGTGTAGTGTACACTACTACCACCATCCAGTCCAGTGTAATGTACACTACTACCACCATCCAGTCCATTGTAGTGTACACTACTACCACCACCCAGTCCATTGTAGTGTACTCTACTACCACCATCCAGTCCATTGTAGTGTACACTACTACCACCACCCAGTCCAGTGTAGTGTACACTACTACCACCACCCAGTCCATTGTAGTGTACACTACTACCACCACCCAGTCCAGTGTAGTGTACACTACTACCACCATCCAGTCCAGTGTAATGTACACTACTACCACCATCCAGTCCATTGTAGTGTACACTACTACCACCACCCAGTCCATTGTAGTGTACACTACTACCACCATCCAGTCCATTGTAGTGTACACTACTACCACCACCCAGTCCAGTGTAGTGTACACTACTACCACCATCCAGTCCATTGTAGTGTACACTACTACCACCACCCAGTCCAGTGTAGTGACACTACTACCACCATCCAGTCCAGTGTAGTGTACACTAATACCACCGCCCAGTCCAGTGTAGTGTACACTACTACCACCATCCAGTCCAGTGTAATGTACACTAATACCACCGCCCAGTCCAGTGTAGTGTACACTAATACCACCGCCCAGTCCAGTGTAGTGTACACTACTACCACCATCCAGTCCATTGTAGTGTACACTACTACTGGCCGTGCTGCTGCTCCAGTTTCAACTGTTCTGCCTTATTATTATTCGACCATGCTGGTCATTTATGAACATTTGAACATCTTGGCCATATTCTGTTATAATCTCTACCCGGCACAGCCAGAAGAGGACTGGCCACCCCACATAGCCTGGTTCCTCTCTAGGTTTCTTCCTAGGTTTTGGCCTTTCTAGGGAGTTTTTCCTAACCACCGTGCTTCTACACCTGCATTGCTTGCTGTTTGGGGTTTTAGGCTGGGTTTCTGTACAGCACTTTGAGATATCAGCTGATGTACTATATAAATAAATTTGATTTGATTTGATACCACCATCCAGTCCATTGTAGTGTACACTACTACCGCCATCCAGTCCATTGTAGTGTACACTACTACCACCATCCAGTCCAGTGTTGTGTACACTACTACCACCATCTAGTCCAGTCAGCGGTCTTCTAGCCATTGCCGCTCCACCTTTCATTTTCCATTTGTTTTGTCTTGTTTTCCCGCACACATGGTTTACATTCCCTCATCAATCTACGTGAATATAATCCTCTGTTCCCCCTAGCTATCTGAGCAGCTAACCGATCGCTGCAGCTGTACATAATCTATTGCCCGCTTTGAGGACAATACAGTGCCACTGACACTGCCTGCAACGGAAAAATGCGGTCTCTCCTTCACTGCAGCCGAGGTGAGCAAAACATTTAAACGTGTTAACCCTCGCAAGGCTGCAGGCCCAGACGGCATCCCCAGCCGCGCCCTCAGAGCATGCGCAGACCAGCTGGCTGGTGTGTTTACGGACATATTCAATCAATCCCTATACCAGTCTGCTGTTCCCACATGCTTCAAGAGGGCCACCATCGTTCCTGTTCCCAAGAAAGCTAAGGTAACTGAGCTAAACGACTACCGCCCCGTAGCACTCACTTCCGTCATCATGAAGTGCTTTGAGAGACTAGTCAAGGACCATATCACCTCCACCCTACCTGACTCCCTAGACCCACTCCAATTTGCTTACCGCTCAAATAGGTCCACAGACGATGCAATCTCAACCACACTGCACACTGCCCTAACCCATCTGGACAAGAGGAATACCTATGTGAGAATGCTGTTCATCGACTACAGCTCGGCATTCAACACCATAGTACCCTCCAAGCTCGTCATCAAGCTCGAGACCCTGGGTCTCGACCCCGCCCTGTGCAACTGGGTACTGGACTTCCTGACGGGCCGCCCCCAGGTGGTGAGGGTAGGTAACAACATCTCCTCCCCGCTGATCCTCAACACTGGGGCCCCACAAGGGTGCGTTCTGAGCCCTCTCCTGTACTCCCAGTTCACCCACGACTGTGTGGCCACGCACGCCTCCAACTCAATCATCAAGTTTGCGGACGACACAACAGTGGTAGGCTTGATTACCAACAACGACGAGACGGCCTACAGGGAGGAGGTGAGGGCCCTCGGAGTGTGGTGTCAGGAAAATAACCTCACACTCAACGTCAACAAAACTAAGGAGATGATTGTGGACTTCAGGAAACAGCAGAGGGAACACCCCCCTATCCACATCGATGGAACAGTAGTGGAGAGAGTAGCAAGTTTTAAGTTCCTCGGCATACACATCACAGACAAACTGAATTGGTCCACTCACACAGACAGCATCGTGAAGAAGGCGCAGCAGCGCCTCTTCAACCTCAGGAGGCTGAAGAAATTCGGCTTGTCACCAAAAGCACTCATAACCTTCTACAGAGGCACAATCGAGAGCATCCTGGCGGGCTGTATCACCGCCTGGTACGGCAACTGCTCCGCCCTCAACCGTAAGGCTCTCCAGAGGGTAGTGAGATCTGCACAACGCATCATCGGGGGCAAACTACCTGCCCTCCAGGACACCTACACCACCCGATGTTACAGGAAGGCCATAAAGATCATCAAGGACATCTACCACCCAAGCCACTGCCTGTTCACCCCGCTATCATCCAGAAGGCGAGGTCAGTACAGGTGCATCAAAGCTGGGACCGAGAGACTGAAAAACAGCTTCTATCTCAAGGCCATCAGACTGTTAAACAGCCACCACTAACATTGAGGGGCTGCTGCCTACACACTGACACTGACTCAACTCCAGCCACTTTAATAATGGGAATTGATGTGAAATGTTGTAAATATATCACTAGCCACTTTTAACAATGCTACCTTATATAATGTTACTTACCCTACATTATTCATCTCATATGCATACCTATATACTGTACTCTATATCATCGACTGCATCCTTATGTAATACATGTATCACTAGCCACTTTAACTATGCCACTTTGTTTACATACTCATCTCACATGTATATACTGTACTCGATACCATCTACTGTATCTTGCCTATGCTGCTCTGTACCATCACTCATTCATATATCCTTATGTACATATTCTTTATCCCCTTACACTGTGTATAAGACAGTAGACTAGGAATTGTTAGTTAGATTACTTGTTGGTTATTACTGCATTGTCGGAACTAGAAGCACAAGCTTTTCGCTACACTCGCATTAACATCTGCTAACCATGTGTATGTGACAAATAAAATTTGATTTTGATTTGATTTGATTTATTGGTAAATAGCCCACCCATTTTCACCTACCTCATCCCCACAGTTTTTATTTATTTACTTTTCTGCTCTTTTGCACACCAATATCTCTACCTGTACATGATTATTTATCAATCCAGTGTTAATCTGCAATATTGTAATTATTCGCCTACCTCCTCATGCCTTTTGCACACATTGTATATAGACTCCCCTTTTTTTTCCCTACTATGTTATTGACTTGTTAATTGTTTACTCCATGTGTAACTCTGTGTTGTCTGTTCACACTGCTATGCTTTATCTTGGCCAGGTCGCAGTTGTAAATGAGAACTTGTTCTCAACTAGCCTACCTGGTTAAATAAAGGTGAAAAAAAAAATGTCTGCGTGTGTAATTGTTCGTTACATTTATTGGGCGACATGTCAGGCTGTTTCCTTACAGGTATTGTTTCAACCCGTGGTATTGTATTGTGGTTCATTATTTTATGTGACCAGTGCGCTATTTCACTTTTGCCATTGGCAAAAGTGTTGTGACGCTGTTGCGTACGACTTTTGCTTCTGCCAATTAAAGTGTACCTGTTCACTCATCTCTGCTCTCCTGCACCTGACTCCAGTTGACCAGTTGCACACACATTCTGACATGTACACTACTACCACCACCCATTCCGGTGTTGTCACATTCTGACCTTAGTTCCTTTGTTTTGTCTTTTGTTTTAGTATGGTCAGGGCGTGAGTTGGGTGGGTTGTCTATGTTAGTTTGTCTATGATTTTCTATTTCTGTGTTTGGCCTGGTAAAAAATGGACACTTACCACGCTGCACCTTGGTCCTCCTCTCTATCTCCCAACGACGAGCGTTACAGGTGTAGTGTACAGAGTGGATAGCTGATATCATACAGAGACAAACCTGATAGGGATATATAATAGATGCAATGTAATTCAGAGCAAAAATCATGGGAGACCTCAAAGCTGTTCTACACTGTTTCACACAGCCACATAATTGCTTAACAAAACCTTGAATTATAGCAATGAGCCTTGGGGTTATTGTATTCTGTATCTTTTTCTGTCAGCATTGTTTTTGTTCAGTAAATAAAAACAAACAAAAAAACAACGCAACTTTTGTACCACTGACTTAGTCTGGCTTTAATTCCAGTTTGTTTACAAATTAATAATTGATATGTTGGATTCATGTATCCATCTTAACATAAAATCAAAGTTAAAGAGTAGAACTCAGTGCATTTAAAGTTTTATTTAATCCTATTCTTTAACTTGTTTGGTGGAGATAGAGATGTAAATCCAACATACTGTATCAATTATTAATTTGTAGACAAACTGGAATTATAGCCTGACTAAGTCAGCGACACAGTTGGAACTATCCAAGCAGAATAAGTTTCCTTCAAATTATATTTGGTTCCATTAATGTGTTGACATCCAAACACACTTCAATATCCAGTATGTCTACAAATGAATCATTGATATTTTGGATTCAAGTTTCTATCTCTACCAAATATCTAAGTTAAGGAATAAGACTATATCAAATCAAACTTTAGTGCATTTAAAGTTGTATTTGATTTAGTCTTATTGTTTAACTTACATTTTTGATTGCGATTGAGATGTGAATCCAAAATATTAATTGTTTACTTGAAGATTATGTTTGAAATCAACCAAAGCTTAAAACTCTAGGCCTATATGTATTGTCTATTTTCTAATTGCACCTTGGGTGGAATTTAAAACAATAGCGGTTGATGACTTCACAAACGCTTTATGCCTAAATAGTAGAATTAAGCAATAAGGCATGAGGGGGTGTGGTATATGTCCAATATATCACCGCTAAGGGCTGTTCATACACACAACACAATGCAGAGTGCCTGGATACAGCCCTTAGTCGTGGTATATTGAACAAATACCACAAACCGCAGAGGTGTCTTATTGCTTTTATAAACTGGTTACAAACGTAATTAGAACAGTACAAATTAAAGGTTTTGTCATACCTGTGGTATATGGTCTGATATAGTACGGATTTCAGCCAATCGGCATTCAGGGCTCAAACCACCCTGTTTTTAATTGACGATATATGACTATATATACAGTTGAAGTCGGACGTTTACATACACCTTAGCCGAATGCATTTAAACTCAGTTTTTCACAATTACTGACATTTAATCCTAGTAAAAAGTCCCGGTCTTAGGTCAGTTAGGATCACCATTTTATTTTAAGAATGTGAAATGTCAGAATAATAGTAGAGAGAATTATTTATTTCATATTATATTTCTTTCATCACATTCCCAGTGGGTCAGAAGTTTATATACCCTCAATTAGTATTTGGTAGCATTGCCTTTAAATGGTTTAACTTTCAAACGTTTCAGGTAGCCTTCCACAAGCTTCCCACAATAAGTTGGGTGAATTTTGGCCCATTCCTCCTGACAGAACTGGTGTAACTGAGTCAGGTTTGTAGGCATCCTTGCTCGCACACGCTTTTTCAGTTCTGCCCACAAATTTTCTATAGGGTCCCTCCTGCAGCAAAGCACCGCCACAACATGATGCTGCCACCCCCGTGCTTCCCGGTTGGGATGGTGTTCTTCGGCTTGCAAGCCTCCCCATTTTTCCTCCAAACATAACGATGGTCATTATGGCCAAACAGTTCTATTTTTGTTTCATCAGACCAGAGGACATTTCTCCAGGAAGTACGATCTTTGTCCACATGTGCAGTTGCGAACCAAAGTCTGGCTTTTTTGATGGCGGTTTTGGAGCAGTGGCTTCTTCCTTGCTGAGCGGCCTTTCAGGTTATGTCGATATAGGACTCATTTTACTGTGGATATAGATACTTTTGTACCTGTTTCCTCCAGAATCTTCACAAGTTCCTTTGCTGTTGTTCTGGGATTGATTTGCACTTTTCGCACCAAAGTACGTTAATTTCTTGGAGACAGAATGCGTCTCCTTCCTGAGTGGTATGACGGCTGCGTGGTCCTTTTGGTGTTTATACTTGCATACTATTGTTTGTACAGATGAACGTGGCACATTCAGGCGTTCGGAAATTACTCCCAAGGATGAACGAGACTTGTAGAGGCCCCTGAGGTCTTGGCTGATTTCTTTTGATTTTCCGATGATGTCAAGCAAAGAGGCAAATAGTTTGAAGGTAGGCCTTGAAATACATCCACAGGTACAACTCCAATTGACTCAAATGATGTCAATAAGCCTATCAAAAGCTCCTAAAGCCATGACATATTTTTCAGAAATTTTCCATGCTGTTTAAAGGTACAGTCAACTTAGTGTATGTAAACTTCTGACCTACTGGAATTGTGATACAGTAAGTTAAAAGTTAAATAATCTGTCCGTAAACAATTGTTGGAAAAGTACTTATGTCATGCACAAAGTAGATGTCCTAACCAACTTGCCAAAACTATAGTTTGTTAACAAGAAATTTGTGGAGTGGTTTAAAACGAGTTTTAATGACTCCAACCTAAGTGTATGTAAACTTCCGACTTCAACTGTAACTATCTCTGTATGCACAGGTTGATATATGGTTGCATTTCATTTACTCTGTTAAACCTACACTTTGGAACAACTTCAATAGCAACCGTGAATCTATTTAGTTATTAAGACATCTCTCAATAATCATTCTCATGATAGCACATTGGTAGTGGTCAATGACAACAAAGCTAAGCAGGGCTGGGGCTTGGTTATAACCCGGCATGACAAAATGGGTAGCTCTAGAATACATTAACTCTCCAATAGGAGTTGCTGCCCAGCCTATTGATTTTTCTGATAGTGGATATAAAGTTGAAGATCTGACCATTGTCGTGTCTTTGGCTATGCCGGATTAAGTGATATGGCATGATATTCTATAAAATCCTTTCTCCGTAATTAATATTACCTGATTGAGCTAATCATGTAAATGTAATTAACTAGAAAGTTGGAGCACCACAAAATAACATTTATAGAGCTGTTATCTTCCGAATAAACTCTTAAAGACCTAGTAATATTTTACATCAACAGCAGTCAATATTAATTGTCACCTTAATTCAGTCTCATCTGAAAGTTGTAAATTCTTGGTTATTTTCACGAACCCTGGCTAATAAGTTGAATCAGAAATACAAAATTGGGTTTAATTATTTATTTACTAAATACCTAACTAATCACAAAGAATTACATATACACAGAATGAATTATACCTTGATTACAAATTACGTCATAAAAGGAAAACGTCCCTAGCGGGCGGAACAGATATGACAGCTGGTTACACAAAAGAAAAGGGGCTGGGTTTGAGTGAAAGAGCGGGAAGACTGAGGGACAAAGGGAGAAGCTGTGCTATCGTAAATACAGTATCTTATGCATTCTAAATTATCGCCCATTTGGAAAAGGAAAATGCAATAAATATTTACTCTGAGCTGCACTTCGGTAGGTTGGTGGTAGATGGAAGGCCGTGTTGCCAAACCGAGTCCTTTGAAGAATGTCTCTGGTGGTCAATTGAATACGTTGTAGTAACGTTGTTGTGTGGTAGACGGGATACTCTGTCTGTTCTTTCCTAGCCCGCGTTTGCAGCTGCTGTTGCTAACTCACTGGCTAGCAGGTAATACTTCTGTAGTGAATAAGAGTTCAAAGTTCATAACATTCGCAACCAAAGCTCACGGTGAGGTTGGCTTAGTTCTGTAGTTGACATGTTAATCCTTTTAACACAGAGGCTGCAGACCTCACGTACTTTGAACAGGAGGTTACATTTTCATCAAGGCTTTATATAGTGGAGCGAGAAGGGTGTGTCTGAAAAGTTTTATAACCCATGTCTCTTCACAGGGGCAGCCACTGATTGAGCAGAGCCCTAACCTTATGAAAACCCAAATATCTCATTTGGAAGCTAAAATTACATTTAATCTCTTCACCAATAATTTAATATTCAGACATTTAAATTGAACAACAATTCCACGTGACTCCGATAACTACAATTTGCAGACTTTCCACTGTAGAGTTTGTCATCCTATCATTGATGAGAATGTCCCAGATGACAACCGAACTGACATCATATTCATTAAGTACCACCGCAAATGTTCAATTGGTCGGATTACCAGAATATACCTTCTGATGTTCCCAGAATCTCTATGTTAACCAACGGGTTTTCAAATTTCACATCAGTAGGGTAGAGAGAGGAAAAAGGGGGGAAGAGGTATTTATGACGGTCATAAACCTACCCCCAGGCCAACGTCATGACACCATATTTCAAAGGTACAAATTCAACATATTTTACACAAGGTTTGTCTATGTTGAAAATGTGTTACCATGATGACATAATCCTGTGGTTGAAATTTCAGCCTCAAAAGAAGAGTTTTGATGACGTTTTTCAACTCTGATGTATTTTCCATACACGGTCTAAGACACTGCATCTCAGTGCACGAGGCATCCCTGGTTTGAATCCAGGCTGTATCACATTTGGCCGTGATTGGGAGTTCCATAAGGCAGTGCACAATTGGCCCAGAGTCGTTTGGGTTTGGCCGGGGTAGGCCGTCATTGTAAATAAGAATTTGTTCTTAACTGACTTGCCAGGTTAAATAAACACTACATACACCCAAACTGACCAAAATCATTTGGGGGGGGGGGGGGGTTTACGTATGGTCCCATTACCAGAAAACATAATCACCACCTATTTCTTTCACTTACTTGCTGTGCTGTTTCGTTGTTCATTTGTTCAGTCATTTCATTTTTAACCAGGATTTCATCATACATGTCAACCAGTGAAGTTTTAGCTCTGTTTGTCCGTGGCCTCTCTTCCTCGGTGCTTACTGTCACTGTGTCCGTTTCCATCTTGTCCAGCTGTGTATGTAACATTTCACGTAAACCCTGTTTCTTGTCTGCATCGAAGTAGCGGTCCTTGTACATGCCACCGAACCGCTTGTTGAGCAGGCACTTCAATAGCATGACAGAGGGTATCACGTCTGCTGCAGACACAGTTGATGAGCTTATTTCACCAGTCAGTTGTTTGAATGGAGCTAGGAGTGTGTTTATGTTTCCAACTTTCAAACATGTTCTCAAATACCATTGAAATGGTAGCAGCGGTATGAGAACCAGCACATTCATGAGCAATACGACTTTCCTCAGTAAGAAATCCTTGACGACCCACTGTGCTGTCAGACTCAGCATGATCATGGGCTGATATCGCTGGTCCAAATGTCAGGCATGATGCAATGTTATTTATATATAAAAAATGATTATATATATTTTTTTAGCAGTGATGCTATTACTGTGTATCTTCGGTAGGGCAAGATGTGAAAAATAGCGCACTAGTGTGTACTGGTGCTCGACCAGTCGGCGAAAACCAACATCAGCCACAACAGAGAACGGTTGATTGTCAAGGGCAATGAATTCCATTATCTTGGTGTTAATGGATTTCGCTTTTGAGTTGTCTCACTGAACTTGTCTTACTCTTTCAAATGACTGCTCTACTTGTTGACTGCTCGATCCACATAGCAGACATTGTGGGCTAGGTTAGGAATGCTGTGTTGCATTTGGAATTCACTGCTCAAATGAGGGTTATTAAAAATAATTATATGTGTTGGGTACATTGTTTCACATAGAGTGAGTCCATGCAACTTATTATGTGACTTGTTAAGCCCATTTTTACTCATGAACTTATTTAGGCATTCCATGAGAAAGGGGTTGAATACTTGTTGACTCAAGACATTTCAGCTTTAAAATGTTTTTGTCAAGCCCTGATCTGTTTAACTTTTCCTTTTATCCCTGTTCTCTGTTTCTGTTGCCAGTTAGTCTTGTTTGTCAAGTCAACTAGCGTTTTTTCTCAGCTCCTGCTTTTCCCTAGTCTCTCTTTTTCTCACCCCCTGGTTTTGACCATTGCCTGTCCTGACTCTGAGCCCACCTGCTGATCACTCTGCCTGCCCCTGACACTGAGCCTGCCTACCGTCCTGTACCTTTGCCCCTACTCTGGATCACGAACTCTGCCTGACCTGACCCTGGGCCTGCCTGCCGTCCTGTACCTTTGTCCCACTACTCTGGGTTATTGACCTCTGCCTGCCTTGACCTGCCATTTGCCTGCCCCTGTTGCTGTAATAAACGTTGTTACTTCAACACAGTCTGTATTTGGGTCTTACCTGAAACATTATATTTTTAAATAATTGTTTTAACATTTCAAAAAACATAATTCCACTTTGACAATATGGGGCAGTGTGTGTAGGCCAGTGACAAAAAAATAATCTACAATTTATCCATTTTAAATTCAAACTGTAACACAACAAAATGTGGAAATATCAGGCAATGCTTTTTCTAGTGCTTCCCTGGGGACCCTATAATCTTTGGCTACAGTAAATGTTTTCTCTTAGCTACTTCATGTAGCTAACATATTCAAGCTTTGCCTATTCTTCTTTGATTTAGAAGATACTGTTGCACAAACAAGATGCTGATTTAGGCCAACACAATCACTGGTATCAGGCTGTATAGCTAGCTACGTTTGCTATCAGGAAATATGTCACTGTCTTGAGGTTTTTGAACTGGGTGATGGTGCAGGTGCACTTTCACTATCCTGGTATCTGGTGTCTTGGAAACATTGGGCAAGTTAAGTACAACAGTACCATAATTCCCAGGTCTAATTCTGGTTGGCGAATTCTAACATTTCATGTGAAGCAGTAGCAGTACCACTTCATGCTATTGCACTGGTAAAGCCCGGATTACAGGCAACTCCATTACAATGTTAATTAGTCAAAATAGATGAGGATTGTTATAGCAGCGTTGAGAAGTACAGGTCCCTGGCTAAAGTGAAGCATCACGGTACAATAGATGTAGTATGTATGGGGAGGTTTGCTTCCCCTTTTATTCAATGTTTATGAATCATCCCCCTCTTGATGGTGAGTGTGGGAGCCAGCCAAGCTATACAAAAACGGTAAATAAGTGAGAGAGAGGGAGAGAGAGAGGAGAGAGGAAAGTGAAGTAGAGAGAGAGAATGTGAGAGAGACAGCGAGAGAGAGACAGCGAGGAGAGAGAAAGAATGGGAGAGAGTGAGAATTCTGCTAAAATATCTGTGTACAATGTAAAACACAAAATAATGCATAACAAAGTCATCCCCTACAGAGAGATGAACCTGGGAAAGACTCCCCTAAGCAAGCTGGTCCTGGGGCTCTGTACACAAACACACCCCACAGAGCCCCAAAACAGCAACACAATTAGACATAACCATATCATAAGAAAACAAAAATATAATTATTTGACACATTGGAAAGAATCATAAAAACAACTGAGCAAACTAAAATGCTATTTGAGAAGACAAGCTATGTGCACACTGCCCACAGAATGAGGTGGAAACTGAGCTGCACTTCCTAACCTCCTGCCAAATGTATGACCATATTAGAGACAAATATTTCCCTCAGATTACACAGGCCCTCAAAGAATTTGAAAACAAACACAATTTTGATAAACTCCCATATATATTGGGTGAAATACCACAGTGTGCCAACACAGCAGCAAGATTTGTGACCTGTTGCCACAAGAAAACGGCAACCAGTGAAGAACAAACACCATTGTACAGTGCCTTGCAAAAGTATTCATCCCCCTTGGTGTTTTTCCTATTTTGTTATATTACAACCTGTAATTTAACCTCTTGAGTGTAGGGGGCAGTATTTTGATGTTTGGATGAAAAACATACCCAAATGAAACTGCCTATTTCTCAGGCCCAGAATATGCATATAATTGTCAGATTAGGATAGAAAAAACTCTAACGTTTCCAAAACTGTCAAAATATTGTCTGTGACTATAACAGCACTGATATTGCAGGTGAAAACGTGAGGAAAATCTAAAGAGGAAGTTCCTTCTATTTTGAAAGCTCCGTGTTCCATTGCATGCCTTCCCTCCATTTAAAGAGATATCAACCAGATTCCTTTCCCTATGGCTTCCACATGGTCTGAACAGTCTTTAGACATAGTTTCAGGCTTTTATTCTGAAAAATTAGCGAGAAAGATCACATCGCATCAGTGGATGGCTGGGTGCCAGCAGAGTTTTGCATGCGCAAGCAGCTTGGAGCAGACATTTTCTCTCTCTCCTATTGAAAAAGCTACGGTCCGGTTGAAATATTATTTATTATTTATTGTAAAAAAAAAACTGAGGATTGATTATAAAAAACGTTTGACATGTTTCTACGAACTTTACGGATACTGACACGCCAGGTGGATTAACAACAAGCTAAGCTGTGTTTTGCAAAATTGCACTTGTGATTTCATGAAAATTCAATATATTTCTGTAATTTAATTTGTATTTGATGCTTTGCAATTCAGCGGATGTTGACAAAAATGATCCCGCTAAAGGGATGGGTGTGCCAAGAAGTTAAAAGGATTTTTATTTGGATTTCATGTAATGGACATACACAAAATATTCAAAATTGGTGAAATTAGTGAAATTAAAAAAATTTGTTTACTTGTATCAAATAATATATATATTTTTTTAAACAGAAAACTGGTGCGTGTGTATGTATTCACCCTCTTTGCTATTAAGCCCCTAAATAAGATCTTGTGCAACCAATTACCTTCGGAAGTCACATAATTAGTTAAATAAAGTCCACCTGTGTGCAATCTAAGTGCCACATGATCTATATAGACACCTGTTCTGAATGGCACCAGTGTCCTCAACACCACAGCAAGGGGCACCACCAAGATAGCGGCACCATGAAGACCAAGGAGCTCTCCAAACAGGTCAGTGTCACGCCCTGGTTGAAGTATATTGTGTTTGTCTTCATTTATTTGGTCAGGCCAGGGTGTGACATGGGTTTATTGTGGTGTGTTTTGTTGGGTGTGTGGCTTAGTGGGGGTATCTAGCATAGTCTATGGCTGTCTGGAGTGGTTCTCAATCAGAGGCAGGTGTTTATCATTGTCTCTGATTGGGAACCATATTTAGGCAGCCATATTCTTTGAGTATTTTGTGGGTCATTGTTCCTGTCTCTGTGTTTATGGTCACCAGATAGGCTGTATAGGTTTTCACACATTTTTATTGTTTTGTTTAGTTATTTCATGTCGAGTTCATTTATTAAAGAACATGAATAACCACCACGCTGCATTTTGGTCCACTTCTCTTCCACCAGACGAAAGCCGTTACAGTCAGGGACAAAGTTGTGGAGAAGATCCGTGTTGAGTTATAATAGTTTTAACAAAACTTTGAACAATCCACGGCGCGCCAATAAATCCATTATTACAAAATTGAAAGAATATGGCACCACAGCAAACCTGCCAAGAGAGGGCCGCCCACCAAAACTCATGGACCAGGCAAGGAGGGCATTAATCAGAGAGGCAACAAAGAGACCAAAGATCACCCTGGAGGAGCTGCAAAGCTCCACAGCGGAGATTGGAGTATCTGTCCATAGGACCACTTTAAGCCGTACACTCCACAGAGCTGGGTTTTACGGAGAGTGGCCAGAAAAAAAGCCATTGTTTAAAGAAAAAAATAAGCAAACACGTTTGGTGTTCGCCAAAAGGCATGTGGGAGACTCCTCAAACATATGTACGAAAGTATTCTGGCCAAATGTAGCTTTTTGACCATCAAGGAAAATGCCATGTCTGGCGCAAACCCAACTCCTCGCATCACCCCAAGAACACATTTTTCATCGGCAGGGACTGGGAAACTGGTTAGAGTTGAAAGAATGATGGATGGCGCTAAATACAGGAAAATTCTTGAGAGAAACCTGTTCAGGTTTTCCAGAGATTTGAGACTGGGATGGAGGTTCACCTTCCAGCAGGACAATGACCCTAAGCATACTGCTAAAGCAACACTCGAGTGGTTTAAGGGGAAACATGTACATGTCTTGGAATGCCCTATTCAAAGCCCAGACCTCAATCCAATTGAGAATCTGTGGTATGACTTAAAGATTGCTGCACACCAGCGGAACCCATCCAACTTGAAGGAGCTGGAGCAGTTGTTCCTTGAATAGGAAAAAATCCCAGTGGCAGGATATGCCAAGCTTATAGAGACGTATCCAAGAGACTTGCAGATATAATTGCTGCAAAAGGTGGCTCTACAAAGTATTGACTTTTGGGGGGGGGGGTGAATAATTATGCACACTCAAGTTCTGTTTTTTTTGTGTTATTTCTTGTTTCACAATAAAAAATATTTTTCATCTTCAAAGTGGTAGGCTTGTTGGGTAAATCAAATGATACAAACACCCCAAACATCTATTTTAATTCCAGGTTGTAAGGCATCAAAATAGGATAAATGCCAAGGGGGTGAATACTTTTGCAAGCCACTGTAAATACAACCCATATTTTTGTTTATTTATTTTTGTCTTTTCTACTCTAACGATTTGCACATTATATGACACTTTTGTGAGTGTAATGTTTACTGTACATTTTTGTATTGTTTATTTCACTTTTGTTTATCTATCTCACTGGCGTTGGCAATGTAACAATATGCTTCCCATGCCAATAAAGCCTTTAAATTAAATGTAATTGACAGAGAGAGAGAGCGAGAGAGAGAGAGACAGAGACAGAGAGAAAGAGGTGCTGGCTGTCCACCAGGCTGTGCTGGTCTCCAGTAGGGAACAGCTCCGGTCTCTCTCTCTCTCCCCCACTGCTGTGGACAGATGGAGCAGAAGCCAGGCAGGGAGCAGGCCTTAGTGCCCATGTGTCTGCTCCAGGTGGTGAGATTCTGTCACAGAGGGGGGATGAGAGGTGGAGAGAGAGAGAGGGGGGCTGTCACAGAGGGGCCAGGGTTAGAGGAAGAGAGATGCACATCATTACAACACTCTATATAGACATAATATGACATAATAAAGA
Organism: Oncorhynchus masou masou; assembly: GCF_036934945.1. Taxonomy (NCBI): domain Eukaryota; kingdom Metazoa; phylum Chordata; class Actinopteri; order Salmoniformes; family Salmonidae; genus Oncorhynchus; species Oncorhynchus masou. Next base: position 14,298,073 of record NC_088236.1, on the reverse strand, counting down.
CATTTCAGATTTTGTGAGCGTAATGTTTATTGTGCATTTTATTTGTATCTTTTCACTTTTGTTTACTATCTATTTCACTTGCTTTGGTAATGTGAACATATGTTTCCCATGCCAATAAAGCCCTTTAAATGTAATTGAAATGTAATTGAGATGCAGAAAACGGCTGTCACAGAGGGGGAAGATGGGCTCACAGCATGCCAGGCCAGCAGAGAGAGGAGGGGTCTCTAATGAGAGAGAGGGAATCTCTCAAAGTGCAACTTTTCAAATTTGTCTTATCTGATACAGTATGGCTGTGGATGTCATCTTTATTGGAGACATGGTCTGCATGACACTATGTGGTCTGTAGGTGTGTGGATTTCAGCTGCTTGCAACATTGAGGCTTCATTATGTGCTAGCCCATAGGTGTAATGTAAACATAGTTTGTGAAGATACTTTTTGGACTAAGTAATTGTCCATCAGATCTCTAGTTTCTTTGTGTGTTAAATGCCGCTTCTAATCTTTGTTTATGATGTAGTGTTGTGAAACCACTGCACATATGCTTCACATACAGTACCAGTCAAAAGTTTGGACACACTTACACTTTCCAGGGTTTTTCTATATTTTTACTATTTTCTACATTGTAGAATAATAGTGAAGAAATTAAAACGATGAAGTAAAACATAGGGAATCATGTAGTAAACAAAAAAGGTTTAAACAAATCAAAATATATTTGATATTCTTCAAAGTAGCTACCCTTTGCCTTGATGACCGCTTTGCACACACTTGGCATATTCTCTCAACCAGCTAGAATAAGTAGGTGTGTCCAAACGTTTGATTGGTGGTGTATGTTTCTTAATGCTCTCAAACTGTGATTTAATTGGCTGTGTCCAGCCAAAATGGACGCCAAGAGATGGCTGAATGGTGCTGTCCAGTAGCAACATTTACACAGCTCACTGCAGAGATGGAGAGATGAGGAGATCTCTGTAGTGTTCTTGACAGCAGAAACAGATGTTGCAGCACAACAGAGACGGGTAATTAGCCACAGGAAGATAAAAGAGCAAAGGGAGGGTCAGGGACACCAGCCAACCATAACCAGTAACCAGCCAGACTCTACTGGCAATGCAAGAGATGATGGCTTTTGGCTGGAGCGGATGGGTCCTCTTTCGCTCTCTAGTGGTGAAGATATGACATGACAGGATATTTTCTTTATGTGTACCAAGTTATGGCACCAAAAGTATGACAAAACTATGAATGCATTGCCTGCTGTAAACACGCTTACGTATGTTGACTTGGGACCTAATGGTTTCTTGTCAAATACCGATAATAAGATAATAAACACATTTTTGGAAGTCAAGTATTCAAGTTCAGTACAGTTGAAACCCCTATCCGCCTATTGTGTGTATGACATGTATATAAACTTTGCTTTCTAAATATAATTAATAGATAAACATGATACATAAAATGTAAAGTGGAAAAGAATAGGCTATTACATGGACATAATACATGCATCTGTTTATAAAGAGCTACGTCATGCATCACCATGAAGTTGGGGAGGAGCAGCCATATTCGGTAGAAAGCAAACACAGGCCTGCCAAGCACAACAAACAGGCCCCTGTTTATATGGATGCAATGGCTCCAGCAGGCAGGCAGACACTGGGACCCAGTTGCGACAAGAGCACTTTGGACAGCCACAGAGCATAAGAAACCAAGGAACCATTTTGAGCCAAAATGGATGCCAGGAAATGGATGGTGCTGTGCAGCAGCAGCATTTATACAGCTCACAGCTCAGAAGAAGAGATGAGCAGATCTCTATGGAGACTATTAAGATACAGTTTATTCGCGGTATTTGACTAAACCATATGACGTCAAGGACATTCGGAACTCTGGGGGATTAATCTAAATAAATGCTTCTGGAGTTATTATATGAGATGCTTCCATAGGGAGCACTCTGTTTCCTGTTTTTATGGATGCAAGGATAAGAAATGTACAGAGTTTGATAGAGACCTATGACGTCAAAGATCACAAACAAAATAGGTCTACTAGGTTATTGATGCATGCTACACAAATATAAATTTTGCGAGCAACAAATCTTCTTCACCTGTTACTCAATCATTCCATATCACAATTCCACAGTGGCCACATAAGATGTTGAATTGCAATTAATTTGCCACGATACCCTATGGCAGACACATTTGCAAGGAGCAACCCACTGAGCAAAAACTGGTTGAATCAACATTGCTTCCACGTCATTTCAACCTAAATGTGAGGAAATTAATCAATGTGGAAAACTCATTGGATTAGAAACAATACAACATTTGTTTTGCCCATTGTTTAACCTAAATCCAATGACAGTGACATGTTTTGTTGATTTCATTAGCTGACAACTCAACCAAATGCTAATCAAATCTAAACATTAAACTGATGTCTGTGCTCAGTGGGAACACAATAACCAATGTAAGAAGATGACATGTACAGAGCTGTGAAGGACTGCACAGGCACGTGTAGCCAGGCAGAGCCAGTGTGACTTGGCGTTGAAACTGTCCTCTGCTCAGGTATGCTCAGGTGTCGCTGTCAGTCTGAGTGGATTGGTGTGAGACGAGAGCAGAGAACAGGAGAACAACAGGTGGATGGGTGGCAGATCACGTGGACAAGGCTTTACCTGGCCAGAAATACAGTACACCGCTCCCTCTGAGAAAGACAATAGGTAGAGCCGCTGTTCTGGTTTCAACTTTTTGTTTGATAATGTTGCTGATAAGTTACTGTGTCTTTGATGACATAAATTTAAAATGTTGTTTTACAATAGACGTAACGGGGGAAAGAAGAAAAGTGCTTAAAGCCCAGTTGCTTGAATGGCCATTCATAATTAATCTGATTTGGTATGACGAAAGACTGAAAAACCAGGAGGTCTGTGACACACATCCATAGAATCTGTACAAAGCTCTCCCTCGCCCTCCATTTGACAAATGTGACCATAACATTCATAGAATGGGTTTGAGTTGATGGAACAAAGGTCCAAAGTGGATTGAGCCAATAGTAGACTATGTATTGTATTGGAAATCAGTCGCAAATAACTGACATCAGACATGTACTGTCTAGTGCCAACAAAACACTTGATGTGAAAACGACCAAACCTCCCAGTATCTCTTAATCCTGAGTAAGAGCAACCTACAGTACCTGTAACCTAACAACTGATTCACCTCTTGACTTATTCCACATTTTGTTGTGTTACAGACTGAATTTAAAATGGATAAAGTTTACATTTGTTGTCACTGGCCTATACACAATACCCCATAATGTCAAAGTGGAAAAACAGTATTTTTTTAAGTTTACAAAAAAAACACACAAAAAATGCTGAAATGTTTTGAGTCAACAAATATTCAACCCCTTTGTTAACATTTACCTAACAAGTCACATAAATTGCATGGACTCGCTCTGTGTGCAATAATAGTGTTTAACATTATTTTTTAATGAATAACTAATCTCTGTATCCTACACAAAAAAAATATCTGTAAGGTTCTGCAGTCAAGCAGTGAATTCAAACACAGATTCAACCACAAAGACCAGGGTGGTTTTCCAATGCCAAACAAAGTCCACCTTTTGGTAGATAGTGTAAGGGTTGTCATCGGTGGAAGAAGGTGAGGACCAAAGCTCAGCGTGGTAAGTGTTCATGATGATGTTAAAACTCAGAACACTAAACAATAAATGACAACGTGAATTTACCAAAACCGAAACAGTACTGTGTGGCCCAAACACTCACACGGAAACAAACACCCACAAACCAAAAGTGAAACCCAGGCCACCTAAGTATGATTCTCAATCAGAGACAACTAACGACACCTGCCTCTGATTGAGTACCATACTAGGCCGAACACAAAAACCAACATAGTAAAACAAACATAGACTGCCCACCCCACCTCACACCCTGACCATACTAAAACAAATAATAAAATAACAGAACTATGGTCAGAACATGACAGATAGTTTTTTTTAAAAGCACATTGAATATCTTTGAGTCTGGTGAAGCTATTATTTACACTTTGGATGGTGTATCAATACACCCAGTCACTACAAAGATACATGCGTCTGAAGAGGAAGGAAACAGTTCAGGGATTTCACCAGGAGGCCAATGGCAACTTCAAAACAGTTACAGAGTTTAATTGCTGTAATAGGAGAAAACTGGGGATGGCACAATACTAACCTAATCGACAGAGTGAAAAGAAAGAAGCTTGTACAGAATATAAAATATTCCAACACATGCATCATGTTTGCAACAAGGCACTAAAGTAAAAATGAAAAAAAATGTGACAAAGCAACTTTTTGTCCTTAGTACAAAGTGTTATGTTATGGGGAAATCCAATACAACACATCACTGAGTACCACTCTTCATATTTTCAAGCATAGTGGTGGCTGCATCATGTTATGGGTATGCTTGTAATCATTAAGGACAGGTTGTTTTTCAGGATAAAAAAGAAGCGGAATGGAGCTAAGGAAAACCTGGTTCAGTCTGCTTTCCAACTGATACTGGGAGATGAATTCACCTTTCAGCAGGACAACAACCTAAAACACAAGGCCAAATCTACACTGGAGTTGCTTACCAAGATGTTCCTGAGTGGCCGAGTTACAGTTTTGACTTGAAAATATATGGTAAGACCTGAAAAGGGTTGCCAAGCCATGATCAACAACCAATTTGACAGAGCTTGAATAACCTTTCTAAGACTAATGTGCAAATGTTGCACAAACCAGCTGTGGAAAGCTCTTAGAGAACTACCCAGAAAGACTCACAGGTGCTTCTACAACGTATTTTGGTCTGTTCAACCTCTCTTTCGTATCGTCTGAGATTACTAAAGATTGGAAAGTTGCCGCGGTCATCCTCCTCTTCAAAGGGGGAGACTTTCTAGACCCAAACTGTTAAGACCTATATCCATCCTGCCCTGCCTTTCTAAAGTCATCAAAAGCCAAGTGAACAAACAGATCACAGACGATTTCGAATCCCACCCGTACCTTCTCTGCTATGCAATCTGGTTTCCGAGATGGTCACGGGTACACAGGGTAGCCTAGTGGTTAGAGCATTGGACTAGTGACCGGAAGGTTGCAAGTTTGAATCCCCGAGCTGACAAGGTACAAGTCTTTCTGCCCCTGAACAGGCAGTTAACCCACTGTTCCTAGGCCGTCATTGAAAATAAGAATTTGTTCTTAACTGACTTGCCTAGTATAATTAAGGTAAAATAAAATAAAAAAACACCTCAACCACGCTCAAGGTCCAAAATGATGTCATAAACACCATCGAAAAAAGACAGTACTGTGCAGCCGTCTTCATTGACCTGACCTTTGACCTGGCCAAGGCCTTCGACTCTCTCAATCACTGTATTCTTATCGGCAGACTCAACAGCCTTGGTTTCTCTAATGACTGCCTCGCCTGGTTCACTAACTACTTCTCTGATAGAGTTCAGTGTGTCAAATCGTAGGGCCTGTTGTCTGGACCTGTGGCAGTCTCTATGGGTGTGCCACAGGGTTCAATTTCTACACAGACGACACCATTCTGTGTACATCTGGCCCTTCTTTGGACACTGTGTTAACAAACCTCAAAACGATTTTCAAAGCCACACAACACTCCTTCCGTGGCCTCCAACTGCTCTTAAATGCTAGTAAAACGAAATGCATGCTCTTAAAGCGATCGCTGCCCGCACCTGCCTGCCCAACTAGCATCACTACTCTGGACGGTTCTGACTTAGAATATGTGGAAAACTATAAATACCTAGGTGTCTGGCTAGACTGTAAACTCTCCTTCCAAACTCACATTAAGCATCTCCAATCCAAAGTAGAATTGGCTTTCTATTTCGCAACAAAGCCTCCTTCACTCATGCTGCTAAACATACTATCATACAACTGACTATCCTACTGATCCCTGACTTCGGCGATGTCATTTACAAAATAGTCTCCAACACTCTACTCAGCAAATTGGATGCAGTCTATCACAGTGCCATGCGTTTTGTCACCAAAGCCTCATATCCTACCCACCACTGCGACCTGTATGTTCTCATTGGCTGGTCCTCGCTTCATATTCATCGACAGACCCACTGGCTCCAGTTCATCTATAAGTCTTTGCTAGGTAAAGCTCCACCTTATCTCAGCTCACTGGTTTCCATAGCAACACCCACCCATAGCACGTGCTCCAGCAGGTATATCTCACTGGTCATCCCCAAAGCCAACATCTCCTTTGGCCGCCTTTCCTTACAGTTCTCTGCTGCAAATGGAATGAATTTCAAAAATCACTGAAGTTGGAGACTTATATCTCCCTCACTAACTTTAAGCGACAACTGTCAGAGCAGCTTACCGATCTCTGCAGCTGTACACAGCCCATCTGTAAATAGCCCATCCAACCAACTACCTAACTCATCCCCATATTTGTTTATGTTTTTCTGCTCTTTTGCACACCAGTATTTCTATTTGCACATCCTCATCTGCACATATATCACTCCAGTGTAAATTCTAAATTGTAATTACTTCACCACTGTGACCTATTTATTGCCTTACCTCCTTACTTAAGTTGTACACACTGTATACAGATTTTTCTATTGTGGGATTGACTGAACGTCTGTACCTCCCATGTGAAATTGGAGGGTCTGTTGTCTGGACCTCTGGCAGTCTCTATGGGGGTGCCACAGGGTTCAATTCTCGGGCTGATGTTTTTGTCACACTGCTTTGCTTTATCTTTATCTTATTCTCAACTGGCCAACCTGGTTAAATAAAGGTGAAATAAAATGTAAAAAATACATAAAATATTTACTCAAGGGTGTGAATACTAATGTACATGGGATATTTCTGTATTTAATTTCCAATAAATTTGCACAAGTTTTGAAAAACATGTTTTCACTTTGTCATTATGGGGTATCTTGTGTAGATCGAAAAAAGACAGTACTGTGCAGCCGTCTTCATTGACCTGGCCAAGGCTTTCGACTCTCTCAAACACTATTCTTATCGGCAGACTTTCGCTGATATTTAGTGAAGGTGTAGAGAAAAAATATAGTTAATTAACCCATTTTAAATTCAGGCAATAACAGAAGAAAATGTGGAATACGTCAAGAGGTAGGATTAGTTTCTGAAGGCCCTGTAGCGTTGTGTCAGATCACTCTGTCTGTGTCTCTGTGTGTGGATGCTAATTCCATCCAGTAGTTTTGAAAGTGGTGCTCACGAGTCAAAACGTTTCCCTGTTTTCTATGTACTACATCATCTAATTGTGTACTACATCATCCATTTTGTATGACATAATACAAATTCATACAATATGGTATGAATTTGTTGTGCTTAAGATCCCGGACAGCATCTTTAAGTCCATAAGGGCTCTAAATCAAAAAAATTATTCAACAGCACTGGTGCTTACAACATTTCAAAAAATAGCAGAACCATATAGAATTTAGCACTAGTAAGATATTGATTTAAATATATCATATCCTACATTAAAATATATGAATCCTAAGCACAACTCCTAGAGTAGCTATAGATAAGCCCCCTTCCGTCAAGTTCCATCAAGTTACCAGGTAGCCATGCTAGTAATAGGACTAGACAATGTTGTTTGTTATCAAACAAGCCTCCCACAAAATGGTGTATTAAATTATAAAACGTGACCCGTGAATCCACAATTGAAAAAAACTAACAAGGAGCTCCGGTTGCTAATATGAGTCAAATTTGAACTGTTTGTGCTAGAATAGCAGCCCTTATATCAGGTTTCGGCCGAGCAAAATGTTACATTGTTTCACCTCACCTGTGAGACTGAAGAGGACATTCAACATCTCGGGCATCAGCCTTAATCAGGATTTAACAGATCAGATTTTACAGGTGGTTGAAGATATCCCTCTAGTGGTGTGGGGGCTGTGCTTTGGCAAAGTGGGTGGGGTTATATCCTTTCTGTTTGGCCCTGTCCGGGGGTGTCATCGGATGGGGCCACAGTGTCTCCTGACCCCTCCTGTCTCAGCCTCCAGTATTTATGCTGCAGTAGTTTGTGTTGGGGGGCTGGGGTCAGTTTGTTATATCTGGAGTACTTCTCCTGTCATATCCGGTGTCCTGTGTGAATTTAAGTATGCTCTATCAAATTTTCTCTTTCTCTCTTTCTTTCTCTCTCTCGGAGGACCTGAGCCCTAGGACCACGCCTCAGGACTACCTGACATGATGACTCCTTGCTGTCCCCAGTCCACCTGGCCGTGCTCCTGCTCCAGTTTCAACTGTTCTGCCTGTGATTATTATTATTTGACCATGCTGGTCATTTATGAACATTTGAACATCTTGGTCATGTTCTGTTATAATCTCCACACGGCACAGCCAGAAGAGGACTGGCCACCCCACATAGCCTGGTTCCTCTCTAGGTTTCTTCCTAGGTTTTTGCCTTTCTAGGGAGTTTTTCCTAGGCACCGTGCTTCTACACCTGCATTGCTTGCTGTTTGGGGTTCTAGGCTGGGTTTCTGTACAGCACTTTGAGATATCAGCTGATGTATGAAGGGCTATATAAATACATTTGATTTGATTTGATACAGATCGAAAAGTGAAGGAGGATTTTACATATCTCAAAACGACCCCCCATTGGCCAGATTTAAAAAATAATAATATTTGGCCAAGCAATCACATTATGTTTTGTTTTCCATTTCCATTGTGATTGGTCAATGAACCCAGGAGACACGTTTGAAATACATAAAACCTTGATCTGTAGGGCCTAACACCTTGATGAAGGATGATGATGATGAAGCCGCTTCACGCTCACAGGTGAGGAGAAATTATACAAATGTATAACAGCTGACAGAAAACAACGATACAAATGTAACAACTTTAAAATAGCCTAGCCTGCATAGAATTTTACTATTATCTGGGTGAGTATGTTTAGGAGCACCTGTGCAACCAAATCAAAATTCCAGATCACAGCAAGATATTTCAGAGCACATGGGACCAAAACATTGCTGATTTTATCTTTGAGGGTTTTAACTGAGCTTTGTGAGGTAGATGGCCATTTATTTATATTTTATTTAACCAGAGAAGTCACACTGCCATTAACATGTCTTTTTTCAAGTGAGCCCTGGCCAAGAGAACGGCATACATACATACAGGTACACAACACAACATCAAACATAACAAGGAATGGAATCCAAGTGCATAAGAGAAAAGAGCAGGTTTAAAAACATGCACAAAGTTTGACAAGATGATCGGGCAACAGAGCTTAAGGAACTCAGTAATCTTGTGTTGGGGACACAACTTTCAGACAAACAAAAAAGGTCAATGCCTTTACCCAATGATATATACATCACTGCCTTTACCCAATGATATATACATCACTGCCTTTACCCAATGATATATACATCACTGCCTTTACCAATGATATATAATGCCTTTACCCAATATATACATCACTGCCTTTACCCAATGATATATATCACTGCCTTTACAATGATATATACATCACTGCCTTTACTCAATGATATATACCTCACTGCCTTTACCCAATGATATATACATCACTGCCTTTACCCAATGATATATACATCACTGCCTTTACCCAATGATATATACATCACTGCCTTTACCCAATGATATATACATCACTGCCTTTATCCAATGATATATACATCACTGCCTTTACCCATTGATATATACATCACTGCCTTTACCCAATGATATATACATCACTGCCTTTACCCATTGATATATACGTCACTGCCTTTACCCAATGATATATACGTCTCTGCCTTTACCCAATGATATATACATCACTACCTTTACCCAATGATATATACATCACTGCCTTTACCCAATGATATATACATCACTGCCTTTACCCAATGATATATACATCTCTGCCTTTACCACTCTGCTTCTGTGGAATTCTGCCTACCCCTGCATCTCATTTATTTTTTTGAAAAGGTGCCCCTCTGTGGACAACCAGATGCACTGTGGCTTACCCTATTGCAACTATCCAACGTCTGTGAGCTGTTTTGTCTCAGGGGGGTTGAGATAATGGGGGGGATGGGGGGGTATAGACTATATGAAACTAATCCCCTCATATCCCTTTATATCCTCACCATTAACCCCCTGTTCGGTCTCCTGTCACCCTCACCATTAACCACCTGTTCGGTCTCCTGTCACCCTCACCATTAACCACCTGTTCGGTCTCCTGTCACCCCCTCCAGAACAGTTCCAGTGGGTCCATGTCTTGCACAGTGCCTTTCCACATTCCGTTACGTTACAGCTTTATTCTAAAATGTATTTTTAAAGTGTATTGTTTTTTTCCCCCTCATAAATCTACACATAATAGTCCATAATGACAGAGCAAAAACAGGTTTTTCGAAATGTTATCAATATTACAAATAAAAAATGGAAATATCACATTTACGTACATAGGTATTCAGACCCTTGACTCATTACTTAGTTGAAGCACCTTTGGCAGCGATTACTGACTCAAGTTTTCTTGGGTATGATGCTACAAGCTTGGCACACCTGTATTTGGGGAGTTACTCCCATTCTTCTCTGCAGATCCTCTCAAGCTCCTTCAGGTTGGATGGGGAGCGTAGCTGCACAGCTATTTTCGAACTTCTCTGGAGAGACCTGATCGGGTACAAGTCCGGGCTCTGGCTGTGACGCTCAAGGACATTCAGAGAGTTGTGCCGAAGCCAACCCTGCATTGTCTTGGCTGTGTGCTTAGAGTCATTGTCCTATTGGAAGGTGAACCTTTGCCCCAGTCTGAGGTCCTGAGCACTCTTGAGCAGGTTTTCCTCAGGATCTCTCTGTACTTTTGCTCTGTTAATCTTTTCCTCGATCCTGACTAGTCTCCCAGTCCCTCTGCTTCTGAAAAACATCCCCACAGCATGATGCTGCATCCACCATGCTTCACCATAGGGATGGAGCCAGGTTTCCTCCAGAGGTGATGCTTGGCATTCAGGCCAAATAGTTCAATCTTGGTTTCATCAGACCAGAGAATCTCATAGAGTCCCAATACACCCCTGGATTCCAGCAGGGCAAGAAAAGCTGCTTCAGCCTCACCTGGTTGACTGGGGACGGTGCCCTGCTTTAAGTGAGTTTTCAACCTCTGTCAGACGGTGGAGTAAGACCACACATGTATGTAATGTCAGCTCAACCTCTAAGACTACACATTATTGTCAGCAAGTTTATTTTTTGCCATTTCTATGAATTTTTGGTTAGAGTTCTCAAACAATAAAAACACACATCAACCAATTAATCAATTATTACAAAAAATAGCTGAAATGTATTTTTTTAGGGACTTTACAGCCTATTATCTGAAAAATAAATATCAGCTGTTTTATGTTTACTATAAAAACCTGAATACCGACTGACAGAAAACTGAATCCAAGTTAATGTCTCATGACATTGAGCAATGACTTCACCCACTATGTTCCCATTGACTGACCTACTGTGGAAAGTCATGATCAAAGTGTATTTTTCATCCGTTTCAGATGTAAAAGTCTCCAAAACCCATACAGCTCCTGGCAACAGCTGAACAATGGCACACAAGAGAACCTCAGTCTGCATCCAGACCAGAACCCTGGCAATGGTATAAAGCAAGGAAATAAAGGACTGTCTACAAGGCAACAACTTTCCTCAAATCATTCATCAAACATTTTGGGGGGAAATGTTCCAATTCCTGTTTTTAATGTTCTGCATAGTCATGCTTTCAGAAACAAAACACAGGACACATAAAACTCTGCCTCGTAGGAGTCTCTGTTTTAGCATACAGTAGGTTATTTCAGAAACAATGCTTGTCGAAATTGATGTATTTTCTTGGTTTAGTAGCATGCTATGGGTATGAATGGATTGGATATCTTGCCATTTACAGTTTTTTTCCGATTGCTAAACGACAGTGGGCACAACTGGAGTCACATGTGCAAAACTCTAACTACAGTCTGCACTACCAACAGTCACCTGAGCTAAACAGTTCACAACACCTGCAAAACTCATTCCAAGCAACACAACTCTTAACACATGGCTCAAAACACGCTCAGTGCAGCCAAACACTATGCACAACCCTCACTGAGATAACACACACTGTCACTCAGAACACACTGAGAGTAAAAACACTAGCATCAAACACCAATACAGAAAATACAAACTTTTCGTCTTTACAGTTTGAACAATTTCAGTGACTTCATACAAAGTAATATTTTCTTCAAAGAAAAGAGTGACATTCTTTCACATGATTTATTAAAATTTTTAGAACATAACAATTCTTTAAGGTAAATGAAAATTAGCAGTTTGCTTCAATAGTCTGTAGTAATTTACAGAATTACAGTAATGAGAAAAAAAAGGTAGAAACTAAAAGTACATACTGTAATTCGAACAAATAATTGAGGGGCTAATCCTGCCTCTCTCTAGCATCAGGCCACAGGTTTTCTTCAACATCACATCTAATGTTTTCTCTTGCCATGCACCTGGGGAAGAACCTTCTGGAGTGCCTTATCCATCCCTGGCAGTCCTCTGGACTCGTGTCCTCACATCCGGCACGCATGGCTTCCAAAAGAGACATTTGGTCATGTGGGTGGTTACCAAACACTTTCCACCTCCAGGCAGAGAAAAACTCCTCTATTGGGTTGAGGAAGGGTGAATATGCAGGCTGGTACAAAACCATAAATCTGTGATGTGCTGCAAACCAATCTGTGACAGCTGCAGAGTGGTGAAAAGCAACGTTATCGCAAACTATGACAAAAACTTGGGGGTTTCTTACTGGCTCCCCCTGTTCTGCTGGCACTAGCTGAGCATAGAGCTGTTCTAGGAAAGCTATAAGACTTTCTGTGTTGTATGGGCCAATGAGTGGTGTGTTGAGAAGCAAACCATCATTGGCCATTGCAGCACACATGGTGATATTTCCCCCCCTTTGGCCTGGAACCTCCACAGTGGCCCTTTGACCTATAACATTCCTTCCTCTGCGCCGTGTTTTGGCAAGGTTAAATCCAGCTTCATCGATAAATACAAATGAATGTGGTCTTTCCAGTGCTTCCACCTCCATTACTCTCTGAAAAACAGTAAGTGCACAGTTTTACTGTAGAAATGCTAGTGTTTTTTTTTTTACTGTAAATATTTTGTATAGCTGTGTACGTAACCTCAGACGTCTTACCTGGACATATTGGTATCTTTGCTCTTTTACCCGTTCACTGTTTCTCTCGAACGGTACAGTGTATAACTGTTTCATTGTAACTTGGTGTATCTTTAGGACTCGAGCAATAGTTGTTGTGCTGACAGAATTAACATTTTCAAATATATCATTATCAGCCAGCACTCTATCTTGAATCTCCCGCAGTTTTATTGCATTGTTGACAACAACCATGTCAACAATAGCATTTTCCTGCGCATCTGAAAATATTTTTCCTCTTCCCCCTGTTGGGGGCAGCCTTTGGGTCCTGTTGTAAAAATATATTTTACAGTCAAACTTACTGTAATATATATCTGTGTAAATATTCTATAATTGCAATACAAAATAGATTCCTGTAATGTTTTCATTTACTGTAAGGATGTAACTCTCACCTGTTTGTATGATGGAAAATTCGCATTACAGATGCCACTGTGGATCTTTGCAGATTGGGTTGCACCCTCAACCCTGCCTCTCTCAATGAGAGACCATGGTTCACGACATGGTCTATAAGTGTAGCCCTTATTTCATCTGAAATAACAGCTCTTTGTCTTCTTTGTCTTCCTCCACGCATCCGCCCTCTCCCTGCCACCCTTCTCCCTCCACGAACCCATCTTCCTTGTTCCATTTCCAAAATGAGTCTTTCTGAGCTCTACCTATATATACTGTAATATGTGTGTGTGTTCACTAACAAGTCTAAAAGAAGACACCTGCTTAGCCTTTCAGCTGAAATTGCAATCAGCAGTGTTTGAAAGGCACAAGGCTGAAATACATTCCGTTTTGAATGTGTGGTTCACAGTTTTGACAGCAGTGTGTTAGCATTTGAACAAAGTGCTGTAAATCCACAGTGTTGTGCAGGTTGTGGTTAAAGTCATGGGATAAGTGTGTAGAGTTTTGAAAACTGTGTTCAAGCAATGAAAAACGAACTAGAGTTTGGTCCACATGAACTGCTGCTGTGCAGACTGTAGTTAGAGTTTTGCACATGTGACTCCAGTTGTGTCCACTGTCGTTTAGCAATCAAAAAAAAATGTAAGTTAATTGTCTTCTGTGCAGGCACCATGGTGTAGTCGTGACCAGAAGCCAAAACCAGAAGCCAAGAGAAGATTGTGAGGAGGAGGACCAGGGAACACCTGAAGAATGGGCGCAACGGCAGCCGGTCCACAGACAGCGAAGACCGCGCTGTGAAAGAGAACGGGAATCTAGGGAAGCTCAAACGAAGCAAGAGCCATTCAAGTCAGATTGAGGACAGCAAGGCCCCAGCCAGTAAGAGAGAAGAAAGCAGGGCCCTGGCCTGGCCAATAAGAGAGAGGACAGTAAGGCCCTGGCCAATAAGAGAGAAAAAAGCAAGGGGTCAGTGGAGTCACAGAAGTCAGGGGTCACAGACCTGGACCTGCCCTCGTCTGCCCCTCAGCACAAAATGCACCAGAAAAAGACCAGACATTTTCAGGAGACCCCACAGAACAACCATCAGGAGTCCAATAACAGAGCCAACATCCCTGGTAAGTATAATTTTACTGTGTGTGTGTGTGTGTGTGCGTGCGTGCGTGCGTGCGTGCGTGTGTGTGTGTGTGTGTGCGTGCATGCGTGCGCACGTGTGTGGTTCCAGTTAGGCAGAAGAGTCTGGCATCATGCTACTCTACTATGAAGTTAATATTGCAGATGACCTGTCGTTAATCTTTAAAGGAGCTATTTTCATTTATATGTACTTTGTGAGATTGAAAAAGAGTTGGAACGAGTTTTGCTTTCTAAAGATTATTTGCAGGATGAGGAAGCTCTGAGTAAGCAGAAAAAGAAAAAGGATCTGAGTTCAAATGGGGAAAGCAGATATGGGGAAAGACTGAAGGACTTCTATTAAGAATGTGTGGAAATGAGCACTGGGTTGGACCTGAGCCCAAACAAACAGAACTGGTTCAACAGTGAGTGAAGAAACCATGGCTCAGTACGGCCGGGATACCCCCAGAAAACTATAACTGATTTACATAATACACATATTAATGCCAGAATATATCAATGGCTTTCTGAATTAAGATTGATTTCAAGTGTGTTTTACAACAGGATTTAAATATTCAACCACTTTTCCCTTCCATCCAACTAACCAGTGAATAGATGATTGTGCTTTTGGGTGATCCCGAAAATGCAACTAAAATAAAATTGTTGCTGATTGGTTCGGAAGAGGTATAGAAAAACAATTATAAACTAGGTAGTTTGGGCCCCTGATGCTAAATATACCGCAGCCCCTCAGGCCTTATTGTGTAATTAGAAGCTGCCCTTTGGAAGGAACTCCCCGATTGCACAACACCCCATAATGACATGAAGCTGAATACAGTACAGTGTGTCAAAGGGCATTCTGGGACTGTTACTGTGGTGTCAACAGACGCATAGCTCATCATCACCCTCAGATGATAAAGGAGTGTTTGGTTCAGCGGCGTCCATCATATGTTTACCTGATATAACCAGTTGAAAAATTCCACACTGTCTAGCAATATGACCTGCTGGATGTGGAGTATGGACCATTGCCAGACCATAGCATTACTGTGTCCCTCTGACCAGACCTAGTTTCAAACACTATATGAAATCTTTACTTTACTTGGGTTTGACTGAGCCAATAGAATAGTCGCAAAACTTCATACCCCGCTCATCTAGCACTGCCACAGTCCCAGTCCGAGCCCTGTCCAAGACTTACCATCGCAGCCCCAACCCTGTCCAAGACATACCTCACTTATCCCCACAGACAAACAGAAAATACCTTGATGTACTTCCAAAATCTGTTTAACATTGATCAAATATGACTGACGTGCCAACATGAATCTCTAGATTTACTCTAGTCTGTGTCAAGATGAGGAAGTGAGTCCTGTCTTGATTCTGAAAAGTCACTATGAAAAATGCAACGTTTCCATCAGCTTTACATCTTAGCCAATTCATATAGATTGTAATTTCTCAGTAAGAAGAGAGCTATTTCAGAATATGTACACTGTAAAAAATGTAAAAACGTTCAAAATAATTGATGACTCTCAGTCACAAAAAAATCTGTGGTGTAAAGTACTTTAGTAGTACTTTAAAGTATGTTTACTTAAGTCGTTTTTTTGGGTATCTGTACTTGACTTCACTATTTATATTTTTGACAACTTTTACTTTTACTACACTACATTTCTAAAGAAAATGATGTACTTTTTTTCTCCATACATTTTCCCTGACACCAAAAGTACTCGTTACATTTTGAATGCTGAGCAAGACAGGAAAATGGTCCAATTCACCCACTTATCAAGAGAACATTTGGACATCCCTACTGCCTCTGATCTGATGACTGAGTGTTGGAGTGTGCTCCTGGCTATCCGTAAAATTAAACAAACATGAAAATGGTGCCGTCTGGTTTGCTTAATATAAGGACTTCGAAAGGATTTTTACTTTTCATTTTGATACTTAAGTATATTTAAAACCAAATACCTTTAGACTTTAACTCAAGTAGTATTATACTGGGTGACTTTCACTTTTACTTGAGTCATTTTCTCTTAAGGTATCTTTACATTTACAAGTATGATAATTGGGTACTTTTTCCACCCCTGTAAAAAATAAACCTCTGACTGATCAAACTGCAATATGTCTGACAAGTCAAACAGCTTAGACAACTTTTATCTGAACAAAGGAGTTGTCTCTCAATCTCTCTTCTTCCATTGTCTGTTTCTAGCTGGACACCATGACAACCTGCTTAATTCTCTCATAAAAAAACAACCTGAAACATTTGTCTAAATCAATCAGGGGTATAAAACTCAAAGGCCATGTGTCAGATTGTTTTTATTATTATTTCCTTTCAATTCATGTTCAATTAAGACCGAGTCAACCATGTGAGGGGAGTTCCTAATTAATCAGTAACCTTAATTCATCAATCAGGTACAAGGGAGGAGCGAAAACCCACAGACACACTCCCCTCCGGGAATTGAGTTTGACACTCCTGGTCTAAATATTAAAGTTTGACTACTTCTCTCTGTTGGCTCTGTATAGTTGTATGTCATGATGCATGTGCTGAACACGTCTGATAAGGTGGAACAGTTGGTGCTGAAGAACACAGGCCTGACGGAGGCCAGAGGTCCCACTCCTCATCCACCTCGAACCCCGTGGGGTCCACATCCTCTTGGACCTGCTGGGGGCTAAACCCCAGGGCAAAATAGTGCTGTTGGTGACATACACCAAGCCTTTGTTCTTTAGTTCCAGCTAAAATCTCTTATTCTTAAATCTTTAGTGTACTGGGTGGAAAATCCTTGTATCTCTCTTTTATACCCAAATTGAAAGCAGTGATCCCCATCCAAGTTCTGGGAAAGTTTATGACCCTAGGACTAATCAAAGTCATTCAAAACACATTGTGAATTAAGTTTACTTTTTGAAAGCCAATGATCTGGACAAGTGTAGGCTCCATATCTCCTAAGAAGATCTGCTGGACCTGCTTTGGGCCAAGCCCTAGGGCATCACTGTCACAAAGCCATGAATGTTTAGTTCTGGTTAAAATGTCAGAGCTTTAGCTACCATTGCTTCACTTATGGATGTACACTGGAGGCTCTTCGGAGGAAGAAGGGGAGGATCATCCTCAGTGAATTTCATAAAAATCCAAGTAGTGAAACATTAAAAAGGTTATCCTTTTTAGATAAACTATACTAAATATATTCATGTCACCAAATAATTGATTAAAACACACTGTTTTGCAATGAAGGTCTACAGTAGCCTGGTGCTACTCTGTAGGGTAGCACCATGGAGTAGCTGGAGGACAGCTTGCTTCCATCCTCCTCTGGGTACATTGACTTCAATACAAAACCTAAGAGGCTCATGGTTCTCATGCCCTTCCATAGACTTACACAGGGATTATGACAACTTCCCGGAGGACAACCAACCATCAGACCTTTTGCAGCATAAACTGGCATGTTGTCCAACCAATCAAAGGATCAGAGAATGAATCTAGTACTGAAAGCATAAGCTACAGCTAGCTAACGCTGTGTTGCATAAAATGTGAGAGAAAGACAATAGTTGAACAGTATTTAATAAATTAATTTCTTCCAAAATTAAGGGAAAGAGAGAGAGAGAGATATTAGGTTGTATTTAAAAAAAATCACTTTCACTTAGCTAGCAAATGCAGCTAGCTAGTTTAGCCTACTCAAACACCCGGCTCCACAGAGGGTTGCTATGTTAGCTGTGGCTGTGGCTATCCAACACTGGAACTCTTCCAAGTCAAGGTAAGCTTTTGGTTTAGTAATTTTCTGCCACCGGGGCCCACCGGTGTAACTGCTAAACTGCTTATGCATCTAGCTAATTTAGCCTTCTCAAACACCCGGCTCAAACAGAGAGGGATGCTATTTTAGCTATAAATTACATCATAGAGGTACTGCTCTGTAGGACACTGTTTCACTGAGACATCTGACCCCATATTTCTTAACATATTACGGAAATGTAACTTCTGAAATCATGAACAAGGAAAGGGTAGACTCCATAACGCACAAGATATGTCATGTAAAGGACAAAATAATATGGATTTGTCTGATTATTCCTACACAAGATCACGTGTCTAGCTACACGAGACTCGACTACTCTTCACTGTTAATAAATGACTTCTCACAGCTCTGTCAAATCATCTCGTTGCGAGTTCAGTGTAATTTGGAGGTCAGTGGAAGAAAACTGAAGAAAAAAAGGCTCTTGGCCAACACACACGGTGGTCCTTCCCCTGATTTAAATATCTTTGTAGAGCTCAGGGACATGGCCGTTCAGCCCAGCAGGCAGGAGGAGTGTTTTGATTTTGCTTGGCTACTTTATGGTCTGGATGAGTCTTCAGAGAAAAAGCCCCATAAAGTAAGTCTTTCTTCCCTCCACCTGCGGTGAGGCCAGGACATTTACCTTGTGTTATTTTCTCCCCACCCTGACTTATGCACAAACGCTGCCCTCAGGAACACACTTATCCCTCCTTGTTGAGTTTAGTATTCCCCTGGAATATTTTGTTGGCAGGAATTTCCATCTCTTGGTAACCATAGTGATGCAAACATTAACAAGTGGTAGTAATAACTACTACTATACTATTAAACAGTGCTTCCTATTAAAATCGAATGTTTAAACATTATTATATATTTGATTTAATAAAATACAGAAGTAAAGAAAAGCTTATAATAAAGAAAATAGACATGTTGTATACCAAACAATAGTAAACCTTCCTAATATTGAGTTGCTCCTCCGCCAGTGACAAAGAAAGGGCAGCAGGCAGACCTACAGTATCTTTTAGCAGGGAAGGTTGGTAGGGTGATCTCATTTGTAACTATGAAAATTATTTTGTGGAATGAATGTGAATCCAAAAGTGTTATTTTGATTCTAGAGGGGGGGACAATGATTTGGGTCAGGTGTAGATTTATGTTATCTTGTCTTCAGGAGAATTCTCATTCTTAACAATGGGCTACAATAGAGGGTAATTCCTGTGCTTGTTAGCAAGAACTGTACTGTTATTCCCCACAATTATATTATTATTCCACTTCTTCCCAATGTTGCCAGTTATCACATATTTTAAATCTGATATGCCTACTTGTGTCTATGAAAATTAATTATACTGTTGTAACGGCTTTCGTCTGGTGAAGGAGAAGCGGACCAAAATGCAGGGTGGTATTTTTGATACATGTTTAATGACGACGAAAAAACACGAACAATACAAAACAACAAAAGGAACGTGAAAACCTATACAGCCTATCTGGTGACAACAAACACAGAGACAGGAACAATCACCCACGAAATACTCAAAGAATATGGCTGCCCAAATATGGTTCCCAATCAGAGACAACGATAATCACCTGACTCTGATTGAGAACCGCCTCAGGCAGCCATAGACTATGCTAGACACCCCCAAGACAAAACACACCACAAAAAACCCATGTCACACCCTGGCCTGACCAAATAAATGCAGACAAACACAATATACTTTGACCAGGGCATGACAACTGTATGTATTTTTGCAGCCATTCGTGGACATTTTTGAAAATGTCATACAAATAACAATAGGATATTAAATGCTCCATGTATAACTTATAACATATAACTTTTGACATGTTAGTATTGTGCTCATTGCAGGCAGAGATGGTAGGGTGACTCACCTCATTGAGAGCATCATATTTTGTCTATGTAGAGTAAGACAATGTCAAGGATATTCAACTAGTAGCTATAAACCACCTGATATTGATATTCATTAGATTTTCTCTTGAAGGTTGGGAGGTTTTAGTAATTAATAGTTATAACAAAAACATTTTCAAACACCCAGCACTTGGGAAACATAACTTTGGGGTGGCCAACACTCATGGAGAACTAGCAGGATTTTCTTCCAGCCCTATTTTAAAGAGATAGTTCACCCCCAAATTACAAAATACAAAATGTTTGTGTCCTTACCTTGAAAGTAGTCTATGGACAAGGAGACTGCAATCTGCAAACCATTGCCATCAACCATTAATATTAAAATGTCCTGTACAGAGACTTGTTGTAGTGGTAACAATTGCAGCACATGTTGCATACGACTTTCCACCTGAGAGCCTTGATCAATCACTGCTTCCAAGCTTCCCACTGTTTCTAGCATTTCTCTGTATCCCTATCAATTTTTTTAATTGTCTGAATAAAGAGTCAAACCACCGCCAAAAAATATGTTCCAAAAATATTTGCATACTTTACATTTAATACCCCAAAAATCTCAAAGCAACAAAGTCTCAAATTTTCAGTGTTTATTTAATATTCAAAGCATTTTAAATACACCTGACCAAGCATTTTAAATACACCTGACCAAGCGTTTTAAATACACCTGACCAAGCATTTTAAATACACCTGACCAAGCATTTTAAATACACCTGACCAAGCGTTTTAAATACACCTGACCAAGCATTTTAAATACACCTGACCTGTGGTTTTCCCCTTTAGGGGTTGTTCCAGGGGGCAATGAAATTCACATAGCAAATCTCACTCCAAACTTTCTTTAAAAGTTGGCAGCCCTGCACTTACATCTTTTGTCATGCCTATTCAACTTCTGAATGGCACACATACACAATCCATGTCTCAATTGTCTCAAGGCTTAACAATTCATATCCTCTCCTTCATCTACACTGATGAGAGAGAGAGAGAGAGAGAGAGGGGGCAGGGAGATCTTCCAAGATTCAGAATGTTTGGCTTCAATGGGAAATGCACAGGTGGACTGAAGGTGGGCTCTTTTAAAACATACAAAGTCACCATTCTGTCAGAGTCAAATGAAAGGGTGGATACTGGGAACATAAAGGCACTGTAATGCTGAGATTTAGCCCTAAAATAAACTGCTGGCGCAGATACCTTTTCTTTATGGAAAAAATGCACAATGCTTTCATTCTATGTGACTCAAGCCTTAAAGAGAAAAACTCACTTACGTGTAGGAGGGGCACATTTTCTGAAAAAGCTTATGAAGAAAATGATTTATTTTATAGACTTATATTTACATGGTATTTACCTCAAAATTACACTTTAAAATGGTCATTACTAAATAATGACCAAATAACTACTACTTTTAGGGGATCTTTGAGAGTAATTGACACAAGGTAAATATAAACTTACTAAACTTTCTTCGCAGGGCACAAACTGTTTGCTGTTTAATGTCTGCTTTGAACCGTTTACTGTCTTTCGTAATACTTTACCTTCTATCCTCAGTTTTATCTGAAATGTACAAGAAAACCAGCCTTTTTCAAATCAAAAAGGATTACTAACAACTAAACCAAACAATGTCATAACTTATACAATACTTCCATTCAGAATCATACGAAAACAACGTATGAGAGCGAGAAAGTGAGAAAGAGATTTTGGCACAGGTATTGAGCAAGGCATTGTTTCTTTGGACCAACTGACATTCTGAGAATCACTGTAAATGAACTGTATTCTTCTGATGAAAGCTTGTCGTCGTGGTGATTACCTCCAGGGTCAGGACTGCTGCCAATAGTTGCTGTGCTGACACCAATCCCTCCATTCCTCCAAGCTCCTGAAACCAATTTCGACATCCTTCCTCTCTGAGCCTCTCTGTGGGCTGACAGACGGATGGATGAGACTGACTGACTGGTGCACCTGAAGATTAAAGAGCCGAGCTGAGAATTTCAGCCATATGAGACAGTTAGGCGTAAATCATTTTCGATTGTGTGTTGTCTTGGTTATGTTGTCACGTCATACTCTTTCAGTCGTGACACACTGTACATGTTGTATCTTCATTGGGATATTTAATTTCAGTTATGTAGAACTCTTCATATATTGGATCTCTCTGATTGAAAAACAGAAAGATCAGTCTCTTGTTAATTCCTGAACCATTTCCATAGTGGCATTTCAGGGGCCTAGTAAAATACATTTGCGCTCTAACCTGCAAAGCTTACTGTTTTTACCTTAATCATCAAATTCCTTCCAAACTCCAGGTACAGTTGATTGAATAATGGTTAAGAGAAAGTGGTGCCCTATTACGACTGAATAAAATGACTGTCTCGCTCCAATGCATTAACATGGTTTTGTTATTGTTAAATCAGCCTGGCCAACAAGGAGCAGGACTATAATCCACTGATTTAAAGATAAGAACATCAGACTTCTCTGTTACAGCTGGACCCAGATCAGTGACCCCCATTGTTTCCAAGCCAATGTTATCTAAATCAGCCCTGAAACGAATACTATAGTGTTACAAGGTTCTTTCAACTGCTCTCTCTCTTCCTGCTGACAACTGTAATGTTACAAGGTTCTCAGGGTCCGACAATAGAACTTCCATCTTCAAACCATTGACACATATGCTACCCCCCAAACATGTGCTTTTCAGACACATGTGAACAAATCATATGTTTAAAAGAAAACATATATTTAACTTTCACGAGTCAGACACAAAAAATGTCACGTCGGAAAAACAGACATGACATGTGGAGGATTCTTACATGTGAAACTGCAAAGTTGATTTTCACATGTGACTGTTTTTCACATAGGAACTTGCAATTCCACATGTGACAGTGAGATTTTCACATGGAGTTTTCTTACATGTGAAATTGCAAATTAGATTTTCACATGTGCTGTAAACCGCAAATTTTGACATGCGCAAATGCAATTCACGTGAGATGAAAACACGCTTTTCTTTCCACATGTGAAAAGGTGGTGTTATCATTTGAACTCAACATTTGTAACGGGTCCTATGTGTAGCTGGAGTAGAGAGTCAGGCGCAGGACAGCAGATATGAGTAATCACCGTATTTTTACTCCAAATGTCAAATATACAAAGTAACAAATACACGCACACCATGACAGACCCAAAATACAATAAACAATCACTTACAAAAAAAACATGGGGGAACAGAGGGTTAAATAATGAACAAGTAATTGTGGGATTGAAATCAGGTGTAAAACAAAGACAAAACAAATGGAAAATTAAAAGTGGATCAGCGGTGACTAGACGGCGGGTGACGTCGACTGCCTCCCGAACAAGGAGAGGGACCGACTTCGGCGGAAGTTGTGACAACTTTTAATACATGTCAAACCATATTTTCACGTGTATTAAATGTTGAGTTAACATGATAACACCAGCTTAATACATGTGAAAATGTGGTTTCACACGTAAAAATTTAAGCTCAACGCATATTTTTAAGGGTGGGAAGTAAAGTTTTTTTCATTGCTTGTTACTGTACAATGACTATACTGTATATGAAGGTACTGTCACGCCTTGGTCTTAGTATTTTGTGTGACATGGGTTTATTATGTATTGTAGTTTAGTTCAACTGATTTAGGGGGTGTGTGTTTAATAGGTTGGCTGCTGAGGTTCTCAATATTAGTTGGGAAGGGTGTGACATGGTCTCTGTTTTTTTTCAAGTGTTACTGTACGCCTTGTCTTAGTATTTTGTGTTTTAGTTTATTAGTTAGTGTGGGTTTATTATGTATTGTAGTTTCATATTGGGGTTTGTAGTAGTTGGGATTGTAGCTGATTTAGGGTGTGTGTGTTTAATAGGTTGGCTGCCTGAGGCGGTTCTCAATCAGAGTCAGGTGATTCTCGTTGTCGCTGATTGGGAACCGTATTTAGGTAGCCTGGTTTTCGCTTTGTATTTCGTGGGTGATTGTTCCTGTCTCTGTGTTAGTTTTCACCAGTCAGGCTGTAATAGGTTTCACATTCTGTTTGTTGTTTTTGTATTTATTAGTTATTTGTGTATAGTTTGTTCGTTTGTCTTCACTAAATAAACATGAGTAACCTACACGCTGCATTTCGGTCCGACTCTCTTTCAACTAAAGAAGAACGCCGTTACAGGTACTGTATATGAAATACAATATTTGGACTTGATTAAAGGTATGTGATACAGAATTTGGACTTTCATAAACACGTGAAGTAAAACAGAAAGAACATACACATTTTTCGTCTGTGTAGGTAAAACATGGATTCCTTTTCATAAACAGTGACGGGTCACTCTCAACATAGGGTACCATCAAGTGATTCACCATTTATTTTAGTTTGAAATGGCAGGTTGAGTGAGTCACTGACTCAATATTTAGCTTCAGTTTTCGGGCACATAAAGGTTGTCTGTGCTCTGACTAAAACACTGACGTCCCAGTCAGTCAGTCTCACTCACACACTCTGGTCTCTTTCTCTGTACCTCTTTGTCTGTGGATCCTCCAGACCTGTCATGCTTACATCTGAGCTGCCATGTGAAAACTCCCTAGTCACACCTCTTTTGTCAATGTGTGGATGTCTGTCTGGGCAGCAGGTGAGAGTTTCTGCCCATAGTGAAATACACATTACTGTACAGTAGGCTATCAGTAGTGAAACACAGACATGTAAGCAAACTGATTGAGTCCGGTTTCAGAATGGTTTATTCCAGTCATTATAATATTCTCTTAAAGTAATGCTACTGAGGTTTTGTATAATTTCAGCCAGTAGTTTTGAAAGCAGAACTCACGAGCCAAAACGTGAAAAATGTTGTACAACGTCATCCATAAACTATTATAGTGGCGCTGGAGGGGATGGCTGCCGTTTTATGGCCTCCTAATCAACTGTGCTATGTTGTTCATTTTTTTGCGTTGTTTGTAACTTATTTTGTACATAATGTTGCTGCTACCATCTCTTTTGACCAAACTTCTGGACATCAGAACAGTGACTACTCACCTCGAACTGGACAAAGATTTTTCTTCTAGGGAACGGGCCCAAATCCCCATCATTTGCGTGAAGAAAAGATGGAGAAAAAAACATGCCAAATGACCTCCTTTACTCCACACACAGAGACCCATACAAAGCTCTCCCTCACCCTCCATTTGGTAAATCTGACCATAATTCTATCATCCTGATTCCTGCTTACAAGCTAAAACTAAAGCAGGAAATACCAGTGCTCAGCTGAAACGGATGCTATGCTACAGGACTGTTTTGCAATCACAGACTGGAATATGTTCTGGGATTCATCCAATGGCATTGAGGAGTATACCACCTCAGTGATCGGCTTCATCAATAAGTGCATCAACGACGTCGTCCTAACAGTGATCGTACGTACATATCCCTAACAGGAGCCATGGATTACAGGCCAAATCTGCATCGAGCTAAAGGCTAGAGCTGCTGCTTTCAAGGAGTGGGACACTAGGAACGGGACACTACGGATGCTTATAAAAAATCCTGCTATGCCCTCCGATGAATAATCAAACATGCAAGGTGTCAATACAGCATTAAGATTGAATCCTACTACACCAGCTCTGACGCTCGTCAGATGTGGCAGGGCTTGAAAACTATTACGGACTACAAATGGAAACCCAGCCACAAGTGGCCCAGTGACGCAAGCCTACCAGATGAGCTAAATGCCTTTTATGCTCACTCCGAGGCAAGCAATGCTGAAGCATGCATGAGAGCATCAGCTGTTCTGGACGACTGTGTGATAACGCTCTTGGTAGCCAATTTGTGGCATCAAGGAAAGCCCCAAAAATTGTCAAAGACTCCAGTCTCCCAAGTCAAAGACTGTTCTCTCCGCTACCGCACAGCAAGCGGTACCGGAGCCCCCGCCCCCCATTTGTTTTTACACTGCTGTTACTCGCTCTATGCATAGTCACTTTTCCTTACCTATGTAACGGCTTTCTTTAGGTGAAGGTGAGTCGGACCAAAATGCAGCGTGGCTATTGAGATTCATGTTTAATAAAACAAAGGAAAAACGAATACTACAAAACAAGAAACGTAACACGAAAACCGAAACAGCCTATACTGGTGCAAAGTAACACAGAGACAGAAACAAGGACAATCACCCACCACACACTCAAAGAATATGGCTGCCTAAATATGGTTCCCAATCAGAGACAACGATAAACACCTGTCTCTGATTGAGAACCACTTCAGACAGCCATAGACTTTGCTAGCAAACCCCACTAAGCCACAATCCCAATGCCTATGAAAAACCACAAGACAAAACACATCACATACCAAAACCCATATCACACCCTGGCCTGGCCAAATAAAGAAAGAAGGTAAGGTAAGCTCAGCACTGATAGGAAGCTCAGCACTGAGAGGAAGCTCAGCACTGAGAGGAAGCTCAGGCAGGTAGTTGGCTCTGGCAGATCCTGGCTGGCTGGCTGCCTGGCGGTTCCGGCAGATCCGGGCTGACTGGCGGATCTGGAAGAGTCTGGCTGACTGGCGGATCCTGGCTGACTGGCGGATCTGGAAGATCCTGGCTGACTGGCGGATCCTGGAAGACTGACGGCTCTGGCTGCTCCATGCTGACTGGCAGCTCTGGCTGCTCCATGCTGACTGGCGGCTCTAGCTGCTCCATGCTGACTGACGGCTCTGGCTGCTCCATGCTGACTGACGGCTCTGGCTGCTCCATGCTGACTGACGGCTCTGGCTGCTCCTTGAAGACTGGCAGCTCTGGCGGTTTCTTGCAGACTGGCAGCTCTGGCTGCTTCTTGCAGACTGGCAGCTCTGGTGGCTTCTTGCAGACTGGCAGCTCTGGCGGCTTCTTGCAGACTGGCAGCTCTGGCGGCTTCTTGCAGACAGGCAGCTCTGGCTGCTCCATGCAGACTGGCAGCTCTGGCAGCTCCTTGCAGACTGGCAGCTCCTTGCAGACTGGCAGCTCCTTGCAGACTGACAGCTCTGGCTGCTCCTTGCAGACTAGCAGCTCTGGCTGCTCCTTTCAGACTGGCAGCGCTGAACAGGCGGAAACTCCGGCAGCGCTGTAGAGGAGGAAGGCTCTGGCAGCGCTAAACAGGCGGGAGACTCCGACAGCGCTGTAGAGGATGAAGGCTCTGACTGCGCTGAACAGGCGGGAGATTCCGGCAGCGCTGGAGAGGAGGAAGGCTCTGGCAGTGCTAAACAGGCGGGAGACTCCGGCAGCGCTGTAGAGGAGGAAGGCTCTGACTGCGCTGAACAGTCGGGGGACTCCGGCAGCGCTGGAGGAGGAAGATTCTGTAGGCCTGATGCGTGGCACTGGTGGTACTGGGCCGAGGACACACACAGGAAGCCTGGTGCGGGGAGCTGCCACCGGAGGGCTGGTGCGTGGAGGTGGTACTGGGTAGACCGGACCGTGCAGGCACACTGGAGCTCTTGAGCACCGAGCCTGCCCAACCTTACCTGGTTGAATACTCCCGGTCGCCCTGCTAGTGCGGCGAGGTGGAATAGCCCGCACTGGGCTATGCAGGTGAACCGGGGACACCGTGCGCAATGCTGGTGCCATGTAAGCCGGCCCAAGGAGACGCACTGGGGACCAGATGCGTAGAGCCGGCTTCATGGCATTTGGCACGACGCTTACTCGAGCCCGGCAGATACGCGGAGCTGGAATGTACCGCACCGGGCTATGCACCCGCACTGGGGACACCGTGCGCACCACAGCATAACAAGGTGCCTGCCCGGTCTCTCTAGCCCCCGGTAAGCACAGGAAGTCGGCGTAAGTCTCCTACCTAGCGTCGCCATACTCCCTGTGAGCCCCCCAAGAAATTTTTGGGGCTGACTCCCGGGCTTCCTTGCCAACTGTGTTCCCTCATATCGCTGGCTCCTCTCTGGCTGCCTCTGCTCTCCTCGCTGCCTCCACCTGTTCCCATGGAAGGCGATCCTTTCCCGCCAGGATCTCCTCCCATGTGTAGCAACCCTTGCCATCCAATACATCGTCCCATGTCCATTCCTCATTGCGCCGCTGTTGCTGTTGCTCCTGCTGCCCTTTGTCACGCCACTTGGTCCTTTGTGGTGGGTGATTCTGTAATGGCTTTCTTTAGGTGAAGGAGAGTCGGACCAAAATGCGGCGTGGCTATTGAGATTCATGTTTAATAAAACAAAGGAAAAACGAATACTACAAAACAAGAAACGTAACACGAAAACCGAAACAGCCTATACTGGTGCAAAGTAACACAGAGACAGAAACAAGGACAATCACCCACCACACACTCAAAGAATATGGCTGCCTAAATATGGTTCCAAAACAGAGACAACGATAAACACCTGCCTCTGATTGAGAACCACTTCAGACAGCAATAGACTTTGCTAGCAAACCCCACTAAGCCACAATCCCAATACCTATGAAAAACCCCAAGACAAAACACACCACATACCAAAACCCATGTCACACCCTTGCCTAACCAAATAAATAAAGAAAACACAAAATACTAAGACCAGGGCGTGACAACCTACATGCACAAATGACCTTGACTAACCTGTACCCCCTGTATATAGTTGTTTTAATGCATTGCTTTTTATTATTTTTTACTTTAATTTATTTGATAAATATTTTCTTAACTCTTTCATTAACTGTATTATTGTTGGTTAAGGGCTCGTAAGTAAGCATTTCGTGGTAAGGTCTACACCTGTTGTATTCAGCGCATGTGACAAACTAAGTTTGATTTGATTTGATACTGTATATGGCATCCTGCAAAAAAATGATATATGTCCTGCACTTTGTTCAACGTGTTATGAATTTGTAAGTGCTGTTCAATCTCTTTAACCTGTGAACTGTAAACTCTGAGATGCTATCAAACACTCAATTAAAGACAGACATAATAATGGGACTGTCCAGTGGCCTACTGTGGGTAATTTCACAGTGCGGTTAATAGAATCTACCAGTTTCTTCAGACAACCATCCCATTCACATCAGCACCAAAACCAAATGGTAGGACGACCTGTGCCAAGTGTGGCTACTGAGGGTCAGCCCTCCCTCTGAACCATGAGGGCTCTGTGTGTGTGTGTGTGTGTGTGTGTGTGTGTGTGTGTGTGTGTGTGTGTGTGTGTGTGTGTGTGTGTGTGTGTGTGTGTACTGTAGACATGGTCTCTCTCCCTCCATTTAAAGACCCAGTCAGTGTGTTTGTGTGTACAGAGGGCTGGGGTGGTGTATAGACCAGTATCTGTGGCCGAACAGCAGAGCCTCTGTCAGGTCCGTTTGGGTTCATGCCGTCCCGGCTCTACACGTACACCAACCTAATTAGTTTTTTCTGGTCTGAGCCAGATGTTACTTACTGGCATTGCTTGACGAATGCAGGTTATTTATTTTCAACTTTAAATATTTGTTTAACAAGTGTCGTGAGGAGCCAGCAGAGCCAGTGCTAACGGCAGCTTGGCCCTTATTTTTGTATTTAATTCTTTATTTAATTTAACCTTTATTTAACCAGGCAAGTCAGTTAAGAACAAATTCTTATTTACAATGAAGGCCTACCCCGGCGAAACTTGGACGACGCTGGGCCAATTGTGCGCCACCCTATGGGACTCCCAATCATGGCCGGATGTGATACAGCCTGGATTTGAACCAGGGACTGTAGTTTATGCTGATATGACAGAACTCTTCCGGTGCGTTCAAGACAACTCGGAACGGAGAACTAAGAAATCTCCGAACTCTGACTCCAGTGCGTTGAAGACAACTCGGAACGGAGAACTAAGAAATCTCCGACCTCTGACTCCAGTGCGTTGAAGACAACTGGGAACTTGGAAATAAACAAGCTCCGAGTAACGGCTTTCCTCCTCTTCATCTGAGACCAAAGCGCAGCGTGGTAAGTGTTCATGATGATTTTAATTAAAGAAAGCACTGAACACTGAATCAAAACAATAAATGATGATGT
The DNA here is from genome assembly GCF_036934945.1 of Oncorhynchus masou masou. NCBI lineage: Eukaryota > Metazoa > Chordata > Actinopteri > Salmoniformes > Salmonidae > Oncorhynchus > Oncorhynchus masou. The sequence goes on along the minus strand of NC_088236.1, from coordinate 14,267,959 downwards.
GAATTTACAAAACCGAAACAGTACCGTGTGGCCCAAACACTCACACGGAAAACAAACACCCACAAACCAAAAGTGAAACCCAGGCTACCTAAGTATGATTCTCAATCAGAGACCACTAACGACATCTGCCTCTCATTGAGAAGCATAATAGGCCGAACACAACACAACATAGAAAAACAAACATAGATTGCCCACCCCAACACACTCCCTGACCATACTAAAACAAAGAATAAAATAACAGAACTATGGTCAGAACGTGACACTCCGACTGGAACAAACTGGTTTGAATGGTCATCCAACTTGTAATTTCAAATTGGAAACTCGGGTCTCATTCTAGAGCTCCGACTTCTCCGAATTCAACATCACTGACATCACATTTTTTCCCAATCTGAACTCGTTTTTTTCCCAGAGTTCCCAGTTGTCTTGAATGCACAATTCCACCTCCCAAACAAGTAATGACCTTCTCTATTCATCATGATCATCATCCTCCTCACCACCCCAAGGAGGATGATCTATCTCCAGAATGTGAGATGTACAGTAATGGAGAGAGAGCAGCTGCGCTAAAGCTGTTCCTTAACTGTCTGTCAGCATAGAATAGCTAGAGGATGGCTGTGGACAAGCTACATTTTGGCAAGGGATTACAAAAAGGGAGCTAGCTATATATCTGTGAGATGTAGCATTACAGTGAGACTTCTCTAAGGCCCTGTCGGCGGGGCTGTCGGTCTGCTGGGCGGCCCACCACCAAGGCTCCAGGCTGGGGAGGGACAACAGCTCTGGTTGGGGCAGAATGGAGGAATCTTGGAGAGATTTATAGAAAGGCTCATGCTCTGTGTAGAGAAGCAACATGATGACGCATGTTGGGCTGCTGTAAAACCAACAAAAATAGAAAATCTATTACACATTATGACAAATGAGCCATTCTCTGCTTGGCTTCAGGTTTGAAATTCAATGGTCAGTTAGAGCAAAACCAAGACATTCTGAGATTTTGGCATCATATCGAGAGAATCCCGCAATGGAATTATTTTATTTTATTACTGCAAATGAGGCATGTCCCACTCCCGGATATGGGTTACTGGAAGTTTGTATGCTAGTGCCATTTATTTTCTATTCACCAGTCCCCTGGTAATCTGACTGGAATATGTCTAGGCACTGGCAAATTCCATGAACAATGGCTCATGCTGCTGTTTGACATCTGTCCAAAAAGAGCATGATTTCAATATGGTATATTCATCAGTGTTTGATCTGCAAATAAAATGTCCCCACAGCAATGCCTCTATGACTTGGCAGTTACATATTTCCTTTGACTCTCCAAAAGCTACATGGGGCAAGACATCACTAGCTAGCTATCATGGCAACCGAAACCCAAACTTGAAGAAGTGCCATAAAATTAGCATATTAATATCAACATTTGAATTGTCTTACCTAACATTATTTGACGGTCATGTACTGTGCAACGAATTACTTAGTCTCACATTTGATTAGATCAGAACAGGTACTTACATATAGAATAAGAACTCATATAATGTAATCTGAGATTAAAGCATTCACACCCCACTGAATGTATACCTATAAATACTTGATTTACCTTCCTAACTTGTAGGACTTTAAAAATGAAGTTCAACTACTGAAGACTCAGACCACTAATAGACAAGGGTGGTTCAAATCTCTCCTTGTGAGACACACCTAGAGACTTACAAAAATGAAATACATCTAGGACAAAACACTTCACACAACGAGGTGTAAGCGTTGCTATCATCATGACAAACAACTTCATTAAAATACAACAATTGTTAAAAGAAATAAACTACAACTACACTACACCATTAATGTTGGAGAATAATTTGTTTTAGACTTTCCATTTATAGTATCTCATAAATTGATAAGATGAAAGGATAATTAGCTAAATAATACATATTCTAATATAAGGAACTGGAACACAAAAGTACTCAATCAACACGGCGGAGATAAAGCCCCATTCATTCTTTCCTTTACACGGATCAGTCATCCTGGTCCCCTTGCAGAAAAACAGCCCCAAAACATGATGTTTCCACCCCCATGCTTCACAGTAGGTATGGTGTTCTTTGGATGCAACTCAGCATTCTTTATCCTCCAAACACGACGAGTTGAGTTTTTACCAAAAAGTTATATTTTGGTTTCATCTGACCATATGACATTCTCCCAATCTTCTTCTGGATCATCCAAATGCTCTCTAGCAAACTTCAGATGGGCCTGGACATGTACTGGCTTAAGGAGGGGGACACGTCTGGCACTGCAGGATTTGAGTCCCTGGCGGCGCAGTGTGTTACTGATGGTAGGCTTTGTTACTTTGGTCCCAGCTCTCTGCAGGTCATTCACTTGGCCCCCCCGTGTGGTTCTGGGATTTTTGCTCACCGTTCTTGTGATCATTTTGACCCCACGGGTGAGATCTTGGGTGGAGCCCCAGATCGATGGAGATTATCAGTGGTCTTGTATGTCTTCCATTTCCTAATAATTGCTCCCACAGTTGATTTCTTCAAACCAAGCTGCTTACCTATTGCATATTCAGTCTTCCCAGCCTGGTGCAGGTCTACAATTTTGTTTATGGTGTCCTTTGACAGCTCTTTGGTCTTGGCCATAGTGGAGTTTGGAGTGTGACTGTTTGAGGTTGTGGACAGGTGTCTTTTATACTGATAACAAGTTCAAACAGGTGCCATTAATACAGGTAACGAGTGGAGGACAGAGGAGCCTCTTAAAGAAGAAGTTACAGGTCTGTGAGAGCCAGAAATCTTGCTTGTTTGTAGGTGACCAAATACTTATTTTCCACCATAATTTGCAAATAAATTCCTTAAAAATCCTACAATGTGATTTTCTGGATTTTTTTTCCCTCATTTTGTCTGTCATAGTTGAAGTGTACCTATGATGAAAATTACAGGCTTCTCTCATCTTTTTAAGTGGGAGAACTTGCACAATCGGTGGCTGACTAAATACTTTTTTGCCCCACTGTATGTTTGGGTAGTCTCTCACATGCCTTTTGGTGAACACTAAACATATTTGCTTATTTTTTTCTTTGCAAGCTATTTGCTTATTTTACCATATGCAAGCATTGGATTTTTTCTGGCCACTTCGGTAAAGCCCAGCTCTGTGGAGTGTACGGCTTAAAGGGGTCCTATCGACAGACACTAAAATCTCCGCTGTGGAGCTTTGCAGCACATTCGGGGTTATCTTTGGTCTCTTTGTTGCCTCTCTGATTAATGCCCTTCTTGCCTGGTCCATGAGTTTTGGTGGGCGGCCCTCTCTTGGCAGGTTTGTTGTGGTGCCATATTCTTTAAATTTTTTAATAATGGATTTAATGGTGCTCCGTGGGATGTTCACAGTTTCTGATAAAAAATGTTTAACTCAACCCTGATCTGTACTTCTCCACAACCTTGTCCCTGACCTGTTTGGAGAGCAGCTTGGTCTTCATTGTGCTGCTTGCTTGGTGGTGCCGCTTGCTTAGTGGTGTTGCAGGCTCTGGGGCCTTTCAGAACAAGTGTATATATACTGAGATCATGTGACACTTAGATTGCAAACAGGTGGACTTTATTGAACTAATTATGTCACTTCTGAAGGTAATTGGTTGCACCAGATCTTATTTAGGGGCTTCATAGGGGATACATACGGACGCACCACTTTCAGTTTTTTATTTTTACATTTTTGAAATAAGTTTTTTTTTTTTTCATTTCACTTCACCAATTGTGACTATTTTGTGTATGACCATTACATGAAGTCCAAATAAAAATATATTTACATTTCAGGTTGTAATGCAACGAAATAGGAAAAACGCCAAGGAGGATGAATACTTTTGCAAGGCACTGTACATTTTCCCGGACACCCAAAAGTACTCGTTACATTTTGACAGGAAAATGGTCCAATTCACACACGTATCAAGAGAACATCCCTGGTCATCCCTACTGCCGCTGATCTGGTGGACTCACTAAACACAAATGCTTCGTTTGGAAAATATGTCTGAGTGTTGGACTGTGCCGCAGGGATGGTGCCAAGTTTCCTCCAGACGCAATGCTTGGCATTCAGGCGAAAGAGTTCAATCTTGGTTTCATGGAGACCAGAGAATCTTGTTTCTCAATGAGCGTCTTTAGGTGCTTTTGGCAAACTCCAATCTAGCCACTCTACCATAAAGGCCTGATTGGTGAAGTGCTGCAGAGATGGTTGTACTTCTGGAAGATTCTCCCATCTCCTCAGAGGAACTCTCAAGCTCTGTCAGAATAACCATCAGGATCTTGGTCACCTCCCTGACCAAGGCCCTTCTACCCTGATTGCTCAGTTTGGCAGGGAGGCCAGATTTAGGAAGAGTCTTGGGAGTTCCAAACTTTTTCCATTTAGGAATGATTTAGGCCACAGTGTTCTTGGGGACCTTCAATACTGCAGACGTTTCTTTGTACCCTTCCACAGATCTGTGCCTCGACACAATCCTGTCTCGGAGCCTTACGGACAATTCCTTCAACCTCATGGCTTGGTTTTTGCTCTGACGTGCACTGTCGATTATGGGACCTTATATAGACAGATGTGTGTTTTTCCAAATCATGTCCAATCAATATAATTTACCACAGGTGGACTCCAAGTTGAAAAACATCAAGCATGATCAATGGAAACAGGATGCACCCGAGCTCAATTTCTAATCTCATACCAAAGAGTCTGAATACTTATGTAAATAAGGTATTTCTGTATTTTAACATTTCTAAAAGCCTGTTTTTAGCTTTGTCATTATGGGCTATTGTGTATAGATTGATGAGTAATTATTATACATTTACATTTACATTTAAGTCATTTAGCAGACGCTCTTATCCAGAGCGACTTACAAATTGGTGAATTCACCTTCTGACATCCAGTGGAACAGCCACTTTACAATAGTGCATCTAAATCATTTAAGGGGGGGGGGGGTGAGAAGGATTACTTTATCCTATCCTAGGTATTACTTTATCCTATCCTAGGGAGCCTGTGCCATTATTTTTTTTAATCCATTTTAGATTAAGACTGTAACAAAATGTGGAAAAAGTAATTGGGACTGAAAACTTTTCGAAGGCACTGTATATATAAATATACAGTGCCTTGCGAAAGTATTCTGCCCCCTTGAACTTTGCGACCTTTTGCCACATTTCAGGCTTCAAACATAAAGATATAAAACTGTATTTGTTTGTGAAGAATCAACAACAAGTGGGACACAATCATGAAGTGGAACGACATTTATTGGATATTTCAAACTTTTTTAACAAATCAAAAACTGAAAAATTGGGCGTGCAAAATTATTCAGCCCCTTTACTTTCAGTGCAGCAAACTCTCTCCAGAAGTTCAGTGAGGATCTCTGAATGATCCAATGTTGACCTAAATGACTAATGATGATAAATACAATCCACCTGTGTGTAATCAAGTCTCCGTATAAATGCACCTGCACTGTGATAGTCTCAGAGGTCCGTTAAAAGCGCAGAGAGCATCATGAAGAACAAGGAACACACGAGGCAGGTCCGAGATACTGTTGTGAAGAAGTTTAAAGCCGGATTGGATACAAAAAGATTTCCCAAGCTTTAAACATCCCAAGGAGCACTGTGCAAGCGATAATATTGAAATGGAAGGAGTATCAGACCACTGCAAATCTACCAAGACCTGGCTGTCCCTCTAAACTTTCAGATCATACAAGGAGAAGACTGATCAGAGATGCAGCCAAGAGGCCCATGATCACTCTGGATGAACTGCAGAGATCTACAGCTGAGGTGGGAGACTCTGTCCATAGGACAACAATCAGTCGTATATTGCACAAATCTGGCCTTTATGGAAGAGTGGCAAGAAGAAAGCCATTTCTTAAAGATATCCATAAAAAGTGTTGTTTAAAGTTTGCCACAAGCCACCTGGGAGACACACCAAACATGTGGAAGAAGGTGCTCTGGTCAGATTAAACCAAAATTGAACTTTTTGGCAACAATGCAAAACGTTATGTTTGGCGTAAAAGCAACACAGCTCATCAACCTGAACACACCATCCCCACTGTCAAACATGGTGGTGGCAGCATCATGGTTTGGGCCTGCTTTTCTTCAGCAGGGACAGGGAAGATGTTTAAAATTGATGGGAAGATGGATGGAGCCAAATACAGGACCATTCTGGAAGAAAATGATGGAGTCTGCAAAAGACCTGAGACTGGGACGGAGATTTGTCTTCCAACAAGACAATGATCCAAAACATAAAGCAAAATCTACAATGGAATGGTTAAAAAATAAACATATCCAGGTGTTAGAATGGCAAGGTCAAAGTCCAGACCTGAATCCAATCGAGAATCTGTGGAAAGAACTGAAATTAGCTCTTCACAAATGCTCTCCATCCAACCTCACTGAGCTCGAGCTGTTTTGCAAGGAGGAATGGGAAAAAAACTTCAGTCTCTCGATGTGCAAAACTGATAGAGACATACCCCAAGCGACTTACAGCTGTAATCGCAGCAAAAGGTGGTGCTACAAAGTATTAACTTAAGGGGGCTGAATAATTTTGCACGCCCAATTTTTCAGTTTTTGATTTGTTAAAAAGTTTGAAATATCCAATAAATGTCGTTCCACTTCATGATTGTGTCCCACTTGTTGTTGATTCTTCACGAAAAAATAGTTTTATATCTTTATGTTTGAAGCCTGAAATGTGGCAAAAGGTCGCAAAGTTCAAGTGGGCCGAATACTTTCGCAAGGCACTGTATGTATTTACCCCAAAAATATATGGAGGATTGGAAATAATGCAGACAATTACGCTGATGGAAGCTACGATCTATCTGCAATAATAAAGCTGATCTACCCCTTTAAAAATATATATAATTTATAATTTGACCTGTTGGGTTGGTTTGTTCTGGTATAGAAACATTTCTAAATAGCCTCTAACTGACTGCATAATTGTGCCAAACACTAGAACACTAGAGTTCTGTATTTATTTTCTCAGTCAACCTTGTGTTTTGTTTTGTTGTGTTCTTGAATGTAGCCCTGTTTCTTTGTGTTCTTGGATGTAGCCCCGTCTTTAATTTTTCTTCATTGATTTCACCCGTGTTAGTTACTCACATGGTCTCATCAGCTCCTTACTTAGTTCAGTTCAATCTGTTTGTGCCTTTGTGCGGTATTGTTTGTTTTGACTCTACTAAGCCTTTTCCTAGCTCGTTTGTGAGAACAGGTTATAGCCTTCAGTCCTAGTTTTGATTGACCTGCCTGTTTGCCTACCTGTGTATGACCATTGACTGCCTGTGAAGGTAACATAAACGCCTGCCGTGCTCTGCGCATCAATCTACACCTTTTTCTCCATGAGTATTCATTACAGTAATGTACCTGTCAGAATAGAACAGAGTAGATCATGTTAGAGAGCTCACTGTGATTCATATTAGCTTGATTAACTATAATGAACGAAAAAAATAAGTGTTGGTCCCATGTTTCATGAGCTGAAATAAAAGACAACAGATATATTCCATACACAGAAAAAGTTTATTTCTCTCAAATGTTGAGCACAAATTAGTTTAGTTAGTGAGAATTTCTCCTTTGACAATATAATCCATCCACCTGACCGATATGGCATATGAAGAAGCCGATTAAACAGCATGATCATTACACAGGTGCACCTTGTGCTAAGGACAATAAAAGGCCCCCCTAAAATGAGAAGTTTGACACACAACACAATGCCACAGATGTCTCAAGTTTTGATGGAGCGTGAAATTGGCATGCTAACTGCAAGAATGTTCACCAGAGTTGTTGCCAGATCATTTAATGTTATGTTCTCTACCATAAGCTTTCTCCAACATCGTTTTAGAGAATTTGACAGTAAGTCCAACCAGCCTCATAACCGCAGACCATGTGTAACCATGCCAGCCAAGGACTTCCACATCCGGCTTCTTCGCTTGCGGGATCATCTGAGACCAGCCACCTGGACAGCTGATGAAACAGAAGTATTTCTGTCTGTAATAAAGCCCTTTTATGGGTAAAAACTCATTTTGATTGGCTGGACCTATTTGCTTATATGAACTGTAACTCAGTAAAATCATTGACATTTTTGCATGTAGCATTTAAATTTTTGTTCAGTTTTGTTCATTTAAAGTAAATAAATATGTCTAGGACTAAATAAGGTTGTGGTCCCACTCCCACCCACCCCTCCATCTCCTTCAGATTAACACCATGTGAGTTGTCAGTGTTCCTGTTGTCTTAGAGACAGATAGACTGGCCTTGAACCTGACTGAATGGGGGATGGAAAACCTCAGAGCTCCCAGTCCGAATCTCTCAGGTGTGACCTCATCTTCCCCGTCCTCCAAATCGCTTTACATAGTGGGCACTCTTCTCTCAAAGAACCCTTTTTGGAACAATATCAACTACACAACTGCATTATTTGAAGCAGGTTTGTTTCTACACAGCTGACAAGAAGTAGCCTTGCATACCTTTCAGCACAAACAAAAAAGTAAAGTAGCCTTGGCTTGTGCGAGCTGGAAGAGCTCATAGGAGCATCTCCTGTTTCTGTAGCGTGAGGCAGCTTCATGTACAAGTACACCCCCTGAATAGGACGCTAGTCTCTCATTACCTCCAATTAATCTGATTAATGCCGTCCAGGTCGGACCCCCCCCTGTAGCCATGAACAGCTGCACCTGGTCAGCAACAATGTTCAGATACGCTGTGGCATTCAAATATTGCTCAATTGGTATCAATGGACCTAACGTGTGCCAGAAAAACATTCCCCACACCATTATACCACCGCCACCAGCCTGTACCGTTGACACCAGGCAGGAGGGGCCATGGACTTATGCTGCTTACACCAAATCCGTGATTGAACCATGATTCTTTGGACCAGGCAATGTTTTTCCACTCCTCAATTGTCCGGTGTTCGTGATAACGTGCCAACTGGAGCAGCTTGTTCTTGTTTTTAGCTGATAGGAGTGGAACCTGGTGTGGTCATCTGCTGCAATAGCCCATCTGTGACAAGGACCGACGACTTGTGCTTTCCGAGAAGCCATTCTGCACACCACTGTTGTACTGTGCTGTTATTTGTCTGTTTGTGACCTGCCTGTTAGCTTGCACAATTCTTGTCATTCTCCTTCGATCTCTCTCATCAAAGAGCTGTTGTCGCCCACAGGACTACCGTTGACTGGATGTTTTTTATTTGTTGCATCTTTGTCAGTAAACCCTAGACAGTGTCGTGCGTGAAAAGCCCAGGAGGCCGTTTCAGAGGTCCTGGAATTGGCGCACTTGGAACCAATAATCATACCACGCTCAAAGTCGTTTAGGTCACTCGTTTTGCCCATTATAACTATCAATCGAACATTAACTGAATGCCTCGATGCCTGTCTGCCTGCTTCATACAGCAAGCCACGGCCACGTGGCTCACTGTCTGTATGAGCGAACAATTTTCATGAACGGGTTGGTGTACCTAATAAACTGTCCACTGAGTGTATGATACAGTGGTGTCTCTTTCACTGTTAATACAATTAAAAACCGACTACCTAGAGTCAAGTCTGGCCATATTTACTTCTGTCAATCTCAACACATTTCCTGGTATTCAGCCCCTAGCCCTCACAGCAATGACCACGCACATTGACTGTCTACTCAGGTGTCGGTCTGCACACTGTCTTTCCCTTTTTCACAAGTATCTATTCAAGTACCACCCAGTCTTCCTCAACATCTGACATGCTTGAAATACCACCCAAATGGGACTGTATAGATACTCTCCAGACCAGCAGACATCACAAGTCACTTATTTGGAAGTCTTCACTACAAAATTAAATATAACACTATAATATTGTATAGCTTGTTTTTCTATGGTCTTAATTCTATTTGGACAGCTGAGAAAGTCATTGTTTCAAAAGTCATGGCAAGGCATTAAACCTCATCTCATTTGAATTGTACTTGTTGTTATAGTGAATGTCATCCATTCACTATAACACATGCTGTGCAGGTATAAATATCCTCAATGTAGGCTGGGCCTAATACATCATTACGAATCTAAGGGAGTCATTTGCCACAAACGAATAGATATTTCCTCCAGATTTCCTGGTTGAATGTATAGAATGGGTAAACAGAGTGTCAAGGGATACCATATTGAATCCAGCTGTGTCCAGATAGAGGCTTTCAGCTGGGCTTAATTCCCCAAAGACAAGGGAGTAAAAACAAAAGTGTCTGTGTTTATCATACAAGACTTTCCATCATCATCTTTCTAACCTGACATGAAATAACTGCTAGGTCTGTTTTTTTTTTAGACAATAGACAACTTCATATTTCACAGACATGGATCCACTAAACGAGACATGATGTTGTCTGGGACTTCATGCCTGACCTTCAGCATGAAGACAAAAAGATGAATAAAGATCAATAACTAATACAGTTCAACAAACATTAATGACATCATACTTGCTCAAAGCTACATGTTCATACCCATGTTGTTTGTTCTCATAATTAAAACAATTACACTTTATCATCCTTTGGATATTTCTTCTAATATTTTAATGTCATATTGCTAATGGTTCTATTTTATTTTATTTCTCTCTGTAGCCCACATTTTCTCAATATTTAAATAATAATGCATTTGATTCATCCACTGTCTTATCGACGGAGGACTGTTCTAATAATAACTTAAGTTATGGGCCATATCAAGTAAGATATGGCCCATAAATCCTGCTCTTATTCAGATCACTTACTGTACATCGTATATCCATTAAAATGTTGCTTGTAAATTCTATACATGACTGGTCTAGGATGTTGTGTGATGCATATGGACAGCTAGGGTATACATTTCCCAGTCTACAGGAAAATCCTCCAATTTCCTGCAGACACTGAACTTCTAATATCTATTGTAATATCAAAGTATAAGGGGACAGCTGGCTTCCGTTATCCGCCTCTAGTCTGGAATAAAGAATGAAATGCAGAGTCGTCCACACCTGTCAATGGTTAAAGACAAGGGCTTCAACATGGCAGTCGTGTGATGAGTGGAGGAAAGTCAACTCATAAAACCTTAATATATAAACTAGCCTCTAGGTCTTTTTACAAAGTCAGGTTTTGCTGTATCATCATATTTGTTGGAGCTGCGTGCTACTGTAGCTGTACACTCATTCCACCAGGGTTCATGTTATGAACTTGAGTGAAGACCCAAACGCGGTTTTAACAGAAAACAGAGTTCTTTAATAAAAAACAGGAATGGCATAAATCCTCTTCCAACGTAGTCAATGGAACAAAAGAACGTAGTATAATGCAGGTTGCACCTGCCATGCAGACTCCGACAGGACAGGACAAGGTGGAAGCAAACGAGACGACAGCTTGCTTCTGGCATCAAAAAACACAAACAAGAATCAGACACTGAAAGTAGCAGGAACAGAGAAAGAAATAGAGACCTAATCAGAGGGGAAGAGAGAACAGGTGTGAAGAGTGAAAGAGCTAGTTAGGGCAGATGTAGAACAGCTGAGGAATGAGAGACAGAGAAGGTAACCTAAAAAGACCAGCAGAGAGAGAGAATGAAGAGAAAGGACAGGAACAGACATAACAAGACATGACAGTACCCCCCACTCACCGAGCGCCTCCTGGCGCACTCGAGAGGAAACCTGGCGGCAACGGAGGAAATCATCGATCAGCGAACGGTCCAGCACGTCCCGAGAGGGAACCCAACTCCTCTCCTCAGGACCGTACCCCTCCCAATCCACTAGGTACTGATGACCACGGCCCCGAGGGCGCATGTCCAAAATCTTACGAACCCTGTAGATGGGTGCGCCCTCGACAAGGATGGGGGGAGGGACGAGCGGGGGCGCGAACGGGCTTAACACAGGAGACATGGAAGACCGGGTGAACGCGACGAAGATAGCGCGGGAGAAGAAGTCGCACTGCGACAGGATTAATGACCTGGGAAATACGGAACGGACCAATGAACCGCGGGGCCAACTTGCGAGAAGCTGTCTTAAGGGGAAGGTTCTGAGTGGAGAGCCATACTCTCTGACCGCAACAATATCTAGGACTCTTGGTCCTACGCTTATTAGCGGCCCTCACAGTCTGCGCCCTATTACGGCAAAGTGCCGACCTGACCCCCTTCCAGGTGCGCTCGCAACGCTGGACAAAAGCCTGAGCGGAGGGGACGCAGGACTCGGCGAGCTGAGATGAGAACAGCGGAGGCTGGTACCCGAGGCTACACTGAAAAGGGGATAGACCGGTAGCAGACGAGGGGAAGCGAGTTGTGGGCGTACTCTGCCCAGGGGAGCTGTTCTGACCAAGACGCAGGGTTACAAAAAGAAAGACTGCGTAAAATGCGACCAACAGTCTGATTGGCCCGTTCGGCTTGACCGTTAGACTGGGGATGAAAGCCGGACGAGAGACTGACGGAAGCCCCAATCAAACGGCAAAACTCCTCCAAAATTGAGACGTGAACTGCGGGCCTCTGTCGGAAACGACGTCAGACGGAAGGCCATGAATTCGGAAAACATTCTCGATAATGATCTGAGCTGTCTCCTTAGCAGAAGGGAGCTTATCGAGAGGAATGAAATGAGCCGCCTTAGAGAATCTATCGACAACCGTAAGAATAACTGTCTTCCCCGCTGATGAAGGCAGTCCGGTGATAAAATCTAAAGCGATGTGAGACCACGGTCGAGAGGGAATGGGAAGCGGTCTGAGACGGCCGGCAGGAGGAGAGTTCCCAGATTTAGTCTGCGCGCAGACCGAACAAAGCGACAAATCGACGCGCGTCACGTTCCCGAGTGGGCCACCAGAAACGCTGGCGAATGGAAGCGAGCGTACCCCGAAGGCCGGGGTGGC